>NW_026608464.1:0-67766 GCF_029499605.1 Hyla sarda
TAAAATCAGTATAAATCCTTAGAAAATTATCCCCCAGTGTCTCCATCTGCTGGCGGTATTGAATAAGCATTGCTGCACTGATGGGGTATGCATTAGACGAAAAAAAAGAAGAAAAAGAAGAATAATACGCCCAGAAAAGAGGCGAAAAGGAGAAAAACGTAAAAAAACGTGAAAAAAAGTAAGAGGAAGAGAAGGGAAAAAAAGGTGGAAATGGGTTTAAAAGTGATTTCGGCGGAGAGAAATATATATATATTATATATATAATATATATATATTATTTTTTATTGCGCAAACACACACATAGATATAAACGTATTCTCCGTTAGAGATATTGCAGCCGCTGCTGTGTCCAGGCCCAGGAGCCTTAGCACTGTGCTTGTGATGTCACTCCAATACCACTGACATCACTAGGTGTAAACAACATCTCTCCTTTGCTGTGTATGTGACTATGGAGCTGTTTGGTGATGTCGTCTATTACGGCCCTTCATAGAAGCAACAGGAGATTGTTGCATCCATCTTGAACCCTCAGAACTACAGTGCTATGATGTCACTCACTCCACAGGCCTTGCAGAGTGTAAACAACAACAACCCAGCTTTGTTGTGTATGTAACCAAAGGGATTTGTGATGTCACCTAGAACCTTCACAGCAGCGACAGCTTTATGAGGAGCATCAGCACTGCTCTGCCTGAGCAGAACCATCACCGCCATAGGTTGTCAAATAACCCGGATTTAACCCACACAGGTAAGTCCAATGGGGTGCAGGCATGTCCTCTATGCTTACAGCTTCCCGTGGGTGTTGGTTTGATACCGTTTGGGGACAGCCAAGGAGGCCTCTGCAGGCAACAAAGGTAGGTGTGTGCTTGTGTGTGTGTTTCCTATGCAGATCCTAAGCCCAGTGTCACATGCAAGTAGGAGGAGTAAGAAGGGTTCCTGGCAATCCGGTTATGGGATTGCATTTAAAAAGGCCCGTGGGAGTGCAATGGGCCCCTGTCTTGCTGCTTAGCAATAATGGTATGGGTTTAGGTTCTGCTGTGTGTACTGGTGGTTGACTGCCCCCCAGCCCAGAGTGTGCATGGAAAAATTGTCTGGCAGCCTCCCTGACAGCAAGCAGTGATAGTGCCCATGAAGGGGACCTTGTTGGGCCCGCCCCTTTCACGGTTATCGCTTCTCGGCCTTTTGGCTAAGATCAAGTGTAGTATCTGTTCTTATCAGTTTAATATCTGATACGTCCCCTATTCTGGGGACCATATATTAAATGGATTTTGAGAACGGAGGGCCGATTTTCGAAGCTTGCTTCCGTCGCCCTATGCATTGACCCGATTATGGCAGTATCTTCGGGTACAGTGCACCACCCCCTTACAGGGTTAAAAAGAAAGATTCCTACTTTTCATTGCTACCTGGCTTGCTGGCTAGCCAGCTAGCCAGCCCTGTGGCCCTTGCTGCTGCTGCAGCCAAAAAACAAAAGGGTGGTGCTGCTGCCTGCTTCTGCTGCTTCTGCTTCTGCTTGTGTCTGGCCCCTGTTTGGAGCGTCCAGGCACAGGACCTTCTGCTGCTGCTGACTAAAATGGCCTCCTTAATTGGATCATTTGAGTAGCCAGCACACCTGTGCAGGTAGGGCATGACATGATAGGCAGCTGCCTTGATAGCGGGGTGGGTGCTGAATGTTCCTAATTGACAAAATAAGATTAATGCTTATGAAGAAATATAAA
Source organism: Hyla sarda (assembly GCF_029499605.1). Lineage (NCBI taxonomy): Eukaryota > Metazoa > Chordata > Amphibia > Anura > Hylidae > Hyla > Hyla sarda. The sequence continues at coordinate 1,710 of NW_026608464.1, forward strand.
ATCTCATCCCTTCCCCAATATCGCGCCACACCCCTACCCCTTAATTCCCTGGTTGAACGTGATGGACATATGTCTTTTTTTCGACCGTACTAACTATGTAACTATGTAACATAACATGGGGGGGGGGGGTCTCCTGGCTGTTCACACAGGTGTGTCATTGCTGTACATTGACCATGCATTGCTTCTGTGGTATTGCAAAGGCAAAGACAAAATGCTTCCAGCCATCCATTGCACTGAATGGATTGGTCATCAGCTGGCTGTCTATGTCCAGCATCAATTATAGACCAAAGTACAGAGGGTTAGGCTATGCTATTGTGCACCTACCTGATGCATCAGAAGGTGCGAGGCCCTTGCTAAATTCTGTGCACAGACTTTGAGATCTATGCTTTAGACTGTAATCTAAACCTGCTCCAACATGGACTGACATTCTGGCCTACTTTCAGCCGATGCGACTTGTCTGTCGCTGAATCAGTCGCTTTTTATGTATTCAGCACCTATGTATAATGTTGTAAAAATGCTCTAGAAGCTAAAGTCGCAGAAATGTCACACATATTTGGCCTGCAACTTTCTGTGCGACAAATTCAGACAGGAAAAATCAGTATAAATCCTTAGAAAATTATCCCCCAGTGTCTCCATCTGCTGGCGGTATTGAATAAGCATTGCTGCACTGATGGGGTATGCATTAGACGAAAAAAAAGAAGAAAAAGAAGAATAATACGCCCAGAAAAGAGGCGAAAAGGCGAAAAACGTAAAAAAAACGTGAAAAAAAAGTAAGAGGATAGAGAAGGGAAATAAAAAGGTGGAAATGGGTTTAAAAGTGATTTCGGCGGAGAAATATATATTATTATATATATATATATATATATATATATATATATATATATATATGCGCACACACACACATAGATATAAACGTATTCTCCGTTGAGATATTGCAGCCGCTGCTGTGTCCAGGCCCAGGAGCCTTAGCACTGTGCTGTGATGTCACTCAATACCACTGACATCACTAGGTGTAAACAACATCTCTCCTTTGCTGTGTATGTGACTATGGAGCTGTTTGGTGATGTCGTCTATTACGGCCTTCATAGAAGCAACAGGAGATTGTTGCATCCATCTTGAACACTCAGAACTACAGTGCTATGATGTCACTCACTTCCACAGGCCTTGCAGAGTGGTAAACAACAACAACCCAGCTTTGTTGTGTATGTAACCAAAGGGATTTGTGATGTCACCTAGAACCTTCACAGCCAGCGACAGCTTTATGAGGAGCATCAGCACTGCTCCTGCCTGAGCAGAAAACCATCACCGCCATAGGTTGTCAAATAACCCGGATTTAACCCACACAGTGTAAGTCCAATGGGGTGCAGGCATGTCCTCTATGCTTACAGCTTCCCGTGGGGTGTTGGTTTGATACCGTTTGGGGGACAGCCAAGGAGGCATCTGCAGGCAACAAAGGTAGGTGTGTGCTTGTGTGTGTGTTTCCTATGCAGATCCTAAGCCCAGTGTCACATGCAAGTAGGAGGAGTAAGAAGGGTTCCTGGCAAATCCGGGTTATGGATTGCATTTAAAAAGGCCCCGTGGGAGTGCAATGGGCCCCTGTCTTGCTGCTTAGCAATAATGGTATGGGTTTAGGTTCTGCTGTGTGTACTGGTGGTTGACTGCCCCCCAGCCCAGAGTGTGCATGGAAAATTGTCTGGCAGCCTCCCTGACAGCAAGCAGTGATATGTGCCCATGAAGGGGGACCTTGTTGGGCCCCGCCCCTTTCACGGTTATCGCTTCTCGGCCTTTTGGCTAAGATCAAGTGTAGTATCTGTTCTTATCAGTTTAATATCTGATACGTCCCCTATCTGGGGACCATATATTAAATGGATTTTTGAGAACGGGGGGCCGATTTCGAAGCTTGCTTCCGTTCGCCCTATGCATTGACCCGATATGGCAGTATCTTCGGGTACAGTGCACACCCCCTTACAGGGTTAAAAAGAAAGATTCCTACTTTCATTGCTACCTGCTTGCTGGCTAGCCAGCCTAGCCAGCCCCTGTGGGCCTTGCTGCTGCTGCAGCCAAAAAACAAAAGGTGGTGCTGCTAGCTGCTTCTGCTGCTTCTGCTTCTGCTTGTGTCTGGCCCCTGTTGGAGCGTCCAGGCACAGGACTTCTGCTGCTGCTGACTAAATGGCCTCCTTAATTGGATCATTTGAGTAGCCAGCACACCTGTGCAGGTAGGGCATGACATGATAGGCAGCTGCCTTGATAGCGGGTGGGTGCTGAATGTTCCTAATTGACAAAATAAGATTAATGCTTATGAAGAAATATAAAATCTCATCCCTTCCCCAATATCGCGCCACACCCCTACCCCTTAATTCCCCTGGTTGAACGTGATGGACATATGTCTTTTTTCGACCGTAACTAACTATGTAACTATGTAACATAACATGGGGGGGGGGGGGGGGGGGGGGTCTCCTGGCTGTTCACACAGGTGTGTCATTGCTGTACATTGACCATGCATTGCTTTCTGTGGTATTGCAAAGGCAAAGACAAATGCTTCCAGCCATCCATTGCACTAATGGATTGGTCATCAGCTTGGCTGTCTATGTCCCGCATCAATATAGACCAAAGTACAGAGGGTTAGGCTATGCTATTGTGCACCTACCTGATGCATCAGAAGGTGCGAGGCCCTTGCTAAATTCTGTGCACAGACTTTGAGATCTATGCTTTAGGACTGTAATCTAAACCTGCTCCAACATGGACTGACATTCTGGCCTACTTTCAAGCCGATGCGACTTGTCTGTCGCTGAACAGTCGCTTTTTATGTATTCAGCACCTATGTATAATGTTGTAAAAATGCTCTAGAAGCTAAAGTCGCAGAAATGTCACACATATTTGGCCTGCAACTTTCTGTGCGACAAATTCAGACAGGAAAAATCCAGTATAAATCCTTAGAAAATTATCCCCAGTGTCTCCATCTGCTGGCGGTATTGAATAAGCATTGCCTGCACTGATGGGGTATGCATTAGACGAAAAAAAAGAAGAAAAAGAAGAATAATACGCCCAGAAAAGAGGCGAAAAGGAGAAAAACGTAAAAAAACGTGAAAAAAAAGTAAGAGGAAGAGAAGGGAAAAAAAGGTGGAAATGGGTTTAAAAGTGATTTCGGCGGAGAAATATATATATATAATATATTTATATATATATTATATATATATATATATATATATATATTATATATATGCGCACACACACACATAGATATAAACGTATTCTCCGTTGAGATATTGCAGCCGCTGCTGTGTCCAGGCCCAGGAAGAGCCTTAGCCACTGTGCTGTGATGTCACTCAATACCACTGACATCACTAGGTGTAAACAACATCTCTCCTTTAGCTGTGTATGTGACTATGGAGCTGTTTGGTGATGTCGTCTATTACGGCCTTCATAGAAGCAACAGGAGATTGTTGCATCCATCTTGAACCCTCAGAACTACAGTGCTATGATGTCACTCACTTCCACAGGCCTTGCAGAGTGTAAACATCAACAACCAGCTTTGTTGTGTATGTAACCAAAGGGATTTGTGATGTCACCTAGAACCTTCACAGCAGCGACAGCTTTATGAGGAGCATCAGCACTGCTCTGCCTGAGCAGAACCATCACCGCCATAGGTTGTCAAATAACCCGGATTTAACCCACACAGGTAAGTCCAATGGGTGCAGGCATGTCCTCTATGCTTACAGCTTCCCGTGGGTGTTGGTTTGATACCGTTTGGGGACAGCAAGGAGGCATCTGCAGGCAACAAAGGTAGGTGTGTGCTTGTGTGTGTGTTTCCTATGCAGATCCTAAGCCCAGTGTCACATGCAAGTAGGAGGAGTAAGAAGGTTCCTGGCAAATCCGGGTTATGGATTGCATTTAAAAAGGCCCCGTGGGAGTGCAATGGGCCCCTGTCTTGCTGCTTAGCAATAATGGTATGGGTTTAGGTTCTGCTGTGTGTACTGGTGGTTGACTGCCCCCCAGCCCAGAGTGTGCATGGAAAATTGTACTGGCAGCCTCCCTGACAGCAAGCAGTGATAGTGCCCATGAAGGGGACCTTGTTGGGCCCGCCCCTTTCACGGTTATCGCTTCTCGGCCTTTTGGCTAAGATCAAGTGTAGTATCTGTTCTTATCAGTTTAATATCTGATACGTCCCCTATCTGGGGACCATATATTAAATGGATTTTTGAGAACGGGGGCCGATTTCGAAGCTTGCTTCCGTCGCCCTATGCATTGACCCGATATGGCAGTATCTTCGGGTACAGTGCACCTCCCCCTTACAGGGTTAAAAAGAAAGATTCCTACTTTCATTGCTACCTGCTTGCTGGCTAGCCAGCTAGCCAGCCCTGTGGGCCTTGCTGCTGCTGCAGCCAAAAAACAAAAGGGTGGTGCTGCTGCTGCTTCTGCTGCTTCTGCTTCTGCTTGTGTCTGGCCCCTGTTGGAGCGTCCAGGCACAGGACTTCTGCTGCTGCTGACTAAATGGCCTCCTTAATTGGATCATTTGAGTAGCCAGCACACCTGTGCAGGTAGGGCATGACATGATAGGCAGCTGCCTTGATAGCGGGTGGGTGCTGAATGTTCCTAATTGACAAAATAAGATTAATGCTTATGAAGAAATATAAAATCTCATCCCTTCCCAATATCGCGCCACACCCCTACCCCTTAATTCCCTGGTTGAACGTGATGGACATATGTCTTTTTTCGACCGTACTAACTATGTAACTATGTAACATAACATGGGGGGGGAGGGGTCCCTCCTGGCTGTTCACACAGGTGTGTCATTGCTGTACATTGACCATGCATTGCTTCTGTGGTATTGCAAAGGCAAAGAACAAATGCTTCCCAGCCATCCATTGCACTAATGGATTGGTCATCAGCTGGCTGTCTATGTCCCGCATCAATATAGACCAAAGTACAGAGGGTTAGGCTATGCTATTGTGCACCTACCTGATGCATCAGAAGGTGCGAGGCCCTTGCTAAATTCTGTGCACAGACTTTGAGATCTATGCTTTAGACTGTATCTAAACCTGCTCCAACATGGACTGACATTCTGGCCTACTTTCAGCCGATGCGACTTGTCTGTCGCTGAAACAGTCGCTTTTTATGTATTCAGCACCTATGTATATTGTTGTAAAAATGCTCTAGAAGCTAAAGTCGCAGAAATGTCACACATATTTGGCCTGCAACTTTCTGTGCGACAAATTCAGACAGGAAAAAATCAGTATAAATCCTTAGAAAATTATCCCCCAGTGTCTCCATCTGCTGGCGGTATTGAATAAGCATTGCTGCACTGATGGGGTATGCATTAGACGAAAAAAAAGAAGAAAAAGAAGAATAATACGCCCAGAAAAGAAGGCGAAAAGGAGAAAAACGTAAAAAAACGTGAAAAAAAAAGTAAGAGGAAGAGAAGGGAAAAAAAGGTGGAAATGGGTTTAAAAGTGATTTCGGCGGAGAAGAATATATATATATATATTATATATATATATATATAATGCGCACACACACACATAGATATAAACGTATTCTCCGTTGAGATATTGCAGCCGCTGCTGTGTCCAGGCCCAGGAGCCTTAGCACTGTGCTGTGATGTCACTCAATACCACTGACATCACTAGGTGTAAACAACATCTCTCCTTTGCTGTGTATGTGACTATGGAGCTGTTTGGTGATGTCGTCTATTACGGCCTTCATAGAAGCAACAGGAGATTGTTGCATCCATCTTGAACCCTCAGAACTACAGTGCTATGATGTCACTCACTTCCACAGGCCTTGCAGAGTGTAAACAACAACAACCCAGCTTTGTTGTGTATGTAACCAAAGGATTTGTGATGTCAACCTAGAACCTTCACAGCAGCGACAGCTTTATGAGGAGCATCAGCACTGCTCTGCCTGAGCAGAACCATCACCGCCATAGGTTGTCAAATAACCCGGATTTAACCCACACAGGTAAGTCCAATGGGGTGCAGGCATGTCCTCTATGCTTACAGCTTCCCGTGGGGTGTTGGTTTGATACCGTTTGGGGACAGCCAAGGAGGCATCTGCAGGCAACAAAGGTAGGTGTGTGCTTGTGTGTGTGTTTCCTATGCAGATCCTAAGCCCAGTGTCACATGCAAGTAGGAGGAGTAAGAAGGGTTCCTGGCAAATCCGGGTTATGGATTGCATTTAAAAAGGCCCCGTGGGAGTGCAATGGGCCCCTGTCTTGCTGCTTAGCAATAATGGTAAGGGTTTAGGTTCTGCTGTGTGTACTGGTGGTTGGACTGCCCCCCAGCCCAGAGTGTGCATGGAAAATTGTCTGGCAGCCTCCCTGACAGCAAGCAGTGATAGTGCCCATGAAGGGGACCTTGTTGGGCCCGCCCCTTTCACGGTTATCGCTTCTCGGCCTTTTGGCTAAGATCAAGTGTAGTATCTGTTCTTATCAGTTTAATATCTGATACGTCCCCTATCTGGGGACCATATATTAAATGGATTTTGAGAACGGGGCCGATTTCGAAGCTTGCTTCCGTCGCCTATGCATTGACCCGATATGGCAGTATCTTCGGGTACAGTGCACCACCCCCTTACAGGGTTTAAAAAGAAAGATTCCTACTTTCATTGCTACCTGCTTGCTGGCTAGCCAGCTAGCCAGCCCTGTGGGCCTTGCTGCTGCTGCAGCCAAAAAACAAAAGGTGGTGCTGCTGCTCGCTTCTGGCTGCTTCTGCTTCTGCTTGTGTCTGGCCCCTGTTGGAGCGTCCAGGCACAGGACTTCTGCTGCTGCTGACTAAATGGCCTCCTTAATTGGATCATTTGAGTAGCCAGCACACCCTGTGGCAGGTAGGGCATGACATGATAGGCAGCTGCCCTTGATAGCGGGTGGGTGCTGAATGTTCCTAATTGACAAAATAAGATTAATGCTTATGAAGAAATATAAAATCTCATCCCTTCCCAATATCGCGCCACACCCCTACCCCTTAATTCCCTGGTTGAAACGTGATGGACATATGTCTTTTTCTCGACCGTACTAACTATGTAACTATGTAACATAACATGGGGGGGGGGGGGGGGTCTCCTGGCTGTTCACACAGGTGTGTCATTGCTGTACATTGACCATGCATTGCTTCTGTGGTATTGCAAAGGCAAAGACAAATGCTTCCAGCCATCATTGCACTAATGGATTGGTCATCAGCTGGCTGTCTATGTCCCGCATCAATATAGACCAAAGTACAGAGGGGTTAGGCTATGCTATTGTGCACCTACCTGATGCATCAGAAGGTGCGAGGCCCTTGCTAAATTCTGTGCACAGACTTTGAGATCTATGCTTTGACTGTATTCTAAACCTGCTCCAACATGGACTGACATTCTGGCCTACTTTCAGCCGATGCGACTTGTCTGTCGCTGAACAGTCGCTTTATTATGTATTCAGCACCTATGTATAATGTTGTAAAAATGCTCTAGAAGCTAAAGTCGCAGAAATGTCACACATATTTGGCCTGCAACTTTCTGTGCGACAAATTCAGACAGGAAAAATCAGTATAAATCCTTAGAAAATTATCCCCAGTGTCTCCATCTGCTGGCGGTATTGAATAAGCATTGCTGCACTGATGGGGTATGCATTAGACGAAAAAAAAGAAGAAAAGAAGAATAATACGCCAGAAAAGAGGCGAAAAGGAGGAAAAACGTAAAAAAACGTGAAAAAAAAGTAAGAGGAAGAGAAGGGAAAAAAAGGGTGGAAATGGGTTTAAAAGTGATTTCGGCGGAGAAATTATATAATATATATATATATATATATATATATATATATATATATATGCGCACACACACACATAGATATAAACGTATTCTCCGTTGAGATATTGCAGCCGCTGCTGTGTCCAGGCCCAGGAGCCTTAGCACTGTGCTGTGATGTCACTCAATACCACTGACATCACTAGGTGTAAACAACATCTCTCCTTTGCTGTGTATGTGACTATGGAGCTGTTTGGTGATGTCGTCTATTACGGCCTTCATAGAAGCAACAGGAGATTGTTGCATCCATCTTGAACCCTCAGAACTACAGTGCTATGATGTCACTCACTTCCACAGGCCTTGCAGAGTGTAAACAACAACAACCCAGCTTTGTTGTGTATGTAACCAAAGGGATTTGTGATGTCACCCTAGAACCTTCACAGCAGCGACAGCTTTATGAGGAGCATCAGCACTGCTCTGCCTGAGCAGAACCATCACCGCCATAGGTTGTCAAATAACCCGGATTTAACCCACACAGGTAAGTCCAATGGGGTGCAGGCATGTCCTCTATGCTTACAGCTTCCCGTGGGTGTTGGTTTGATACCGTTTGGGGACAGCCAAGGAGGCATCTGCAGGCAACAAAGGTAGGTGTGTGCTTGTGTGTGTGTTTCCTATGCAGATCCTAAGCCCCAGTGTCACATGCAAGTAGGAGGAGTAAGAAGGGTTCCTGGCAAATCCGGGTTATGGATTGCATTTAAAAAGGCCCCGTGGAGTGCAATGGGCCCCTGTCTTGCTGCTTAGCAATAATGGTATGGGTTTAGGTTCTGCTGTGTGTACTGGTGGTTGACTGCCCCCCAGCCCAGAGTGTGCATGGGAAAATTGTCTGGCAGCCTCCCTGACAGCAAGCAAGTGATATGTGCCCATGAAGGGGACCTTGTTGGGCCCGCCCCTTTCACGGTTATCGCTTCTCGGCCTTTTGGCTAAGATCAAGTGTAGTATCTGTTCTTATCAGTTTAATATCTGATACGTCCCCTATCTGGGGACATATATTAAATGGATTATTTGAGAACGGGGGCCGATTTCGAAGCTTGCTTCCGTCGCCCTATGCATTGACCCGATATGGGCAGTATCTTCGGGTACAGTGCACCACCCCCTTACAGGGTTAAAAAGAAAGATTCCTACTTTCATTGCTACCTGCTTGCTGGCTAGCCAGCTAGCCAGCCCTGTGGGCCTTGCTGCTGCTGCAGCCAAAAAACAAAAGGTGTGGTGCTGCTGCTGCTTCTGCTGCTTCTGCTTCTGCTTGTGTCTGGCCCCTGTTGGAGCGTCCAGGCACAGGACTTCTGCTGCTGCTGACTAAATGGCCTCCTTAATTGGATCATTTGAGTAGCCAGCACACCTGTGCAGGTAGGGCATGACATGATAGGCAGCTGCCTTGATAGCGGGTGGGTGCTGAATGTTCCTAATTGACAAAATAAGATTAATGCTTATGAAGAAATATAAAATCTCATCCCTTCCCCAATATCGCGCCACACCCCTACCCCTTAATTCCCTGGTTTGAACGTGATGGACATATGTCTTTTTTCGACCGTACTAACTATGTAACTATGTAACATAACATGGGGGGGGGGGGGGGGGGGGGTCTCCTGGCTGTTCACACAGGTGTGTCATTGCTGTTACATTGACCATGCATTGCTTCTGTGGTATTGCAAAGGCAAAGACAAATGCTTCCAGCCATCCATTGCACTAATGGATTGGTCATCAGCTGGCTGTCTATGTCCCGCATCAATATAGACCAAAGTACAGAGGGTTAGGCTATGCTATTGTGCACCTACCTGATGCATCAGAAGGTGCGAGGCCCTTGCTAAATTCTGTGCACAGACTTTGAGATCTATGCTTTAGACTGTATCTAAACCTGCTCCAACATGGACTGACATTCTGGCCTACTTCAGCCGATGCGACTTGTCTGTCGCTGAACAGTCGCTTTTTATGTATTCAGCACCTATGTATAATGTTGTAAAAATGCTCTAGAAGCTAAGTCGCAGAAATGTCACACATATTTGGCCTGCAACTTTCTGTGCGACAAATTCAGACAGGAAAAATCAGTATAAATCCTTAGAAAAATTATCCCCCAGTGTCTCCATCTGCTGGCGGTATTGAATAAGCATTGCTGCACTGATGGGGGTATGCATTAGACGAAAAAAAAAGAAGAAAAAGAAGAATAATACGCCCAGAAAAGAGGTCGAAAAGGAGAAAAACGTAAAAAAACGTGAAAAAAAAGTAAGAGGAAGAGAAGGGAAAAAAAGGTGGAAATGGGTTTAAAAGTGATTTCGGCGGAGAAGATATATATATATATATATATATATATATATATATATATATATATATATGCGCACACACACACATAGATATAAACGTATTCTCCGTTGAGATATTGCAGCCGCTGCTGTGTCCAGGCCCAGGAGCCTTAGCACTGTGCAGTGATGTCACTCAATACCACTGACATCACTAGGTGTAAACAACATCTTCTCCTTTGCTGTGTATGTGACTATGGAGCTGTTTGGTGATGTCGTCTATTACGGCCCTTCATAGAAGCAACAGGAGATTGTTGCATCCAATCTTGAACCCTCAGAACTACAGTGCTATGATGTCACTCACTTCCACAGGCCTGCAGAGTGTAAACAACAAAAACCCAGCCTTTGTTGTGTATGTAACCAAAGGGATTTGTGATGTCACCTAGAACCTTCACAGCAGCGACAGCTTTATGAGGAGCATCAGCACTGCTCTGCCTGAGCAGAACCATCACCGCCATAGGTTGTCCAAATAACCCGGGATTTAACCCACACAGGTAAGTCAATGGGGTTGCAGGCATGTCCTCTATGCTTACAGCTTCCCGTGGGTGTTGGTTTGATACCGTTTGGGGACAGCCAAGGAGGCATCTGCAGGCAACAAAGGTAGGTGTGTGCTTGTGTGTGTGTTTCCTATGCAGATCCTAAGCCCAGTGTCACATGCAAGTAGGAGGAGTAAGAAGGGTTCCTGGCAAATCCGGGTTATGGATTGCATTTAAAAAGGCCCCGTGGGAGTGCAATGGGCCCCTGTCTTGCTGCTTAGCAATAATGGTATGGGTTTAGGTTCTGCTGTGTGTACTGGTGGTTGACTGCCCCCCAGCCAGAGTGTGCATGGAAAATTGTCTGGCAGCCTCCCCTGACAGCAAGCAGTGATAGTGCCCATGAAGGGGACCTTGTTTGGGCCCGCCCCTTTCACGGTTATCGCTTCTCGGCCTTTTGGCTAAGATCAAGTGTAGTATCTGTTCTTATCAGTTTAATATCTGATACGTCCCCTATCTGGGGACCATATATTAAATGGATTTTTGAGAACGGGGGCCGATTTCGAAGCTTGCTTCCGTCGCCCTATGCATTGACCCGATATGGCAGTATCTTCGGGGGTACAGTGCCACCACCCCCTTACAGGGTTAAAAAGAAAGATTCCTACTTTCATTGCTACCTGCTTGCTGGCTAGCCAGCTAGCCAGCCCTGTGGGCCTTGCTGCTGCTGCAGCCAAAAAAACAAAAGGTGGTGCTGCTGCTGCTTCTGCTGCTTCTGCTTCTGCTTGTGTCTGGCCCCTGTTGGAGCGTCCAGGCACAGTGACTTCTGCTGCTGCTGACTAAATGGCCTCCTTAATTGGATCATTTGAGTAGCCAGCACACCTGTGCAGGTTAGGGCATGACATGATAGGCAGCTGCCTTGATAGCGGGTGGGTGCTGAATGTTCCTAATTGACAAAATAAGATTAATGCTTATGAAGAAATATAAAATCTCATCCCTTCCCCAATATCGCGCCACACCCCTACCCCTTAATTCCCTGGTTGAACGTGATGGACATATGTCTTTTTTCGACCGTACTAACTATGTAACTATGTAACATAACATGGGGGGGGGGGGGGGGTCTCCTGGCTGTTCACACAGGTGTGTCATTGCTGTACATTGACCATGCATTGCTTCTGTGGTATTGCAAAGGCAAAGACAAATGCTTCAGCCATCCATTGCACTAATGGATTGGTCATCAGCTGGCTGTCTATGTCCCGCATCAATATAGACCAAAGTACAGAGGGTTAGGCTATGCTATTGTGCACCCTACCTGATGCATCAGAAGGTGCGAGGCCCTTGCTAAATTCTGTGCACAGACTTTGAGATCTATGCTTTAGACTGTATCTAAACCTGCTCCAACATGGACTGACATTCTGGCCTACTTTCAGCCGATGCGACTTGTCTGTCGCTGAACAGTCGCTTTTTATTGTATTCAGCACCTATGTATAATGTTGTAAAAATGCTCTAGAAGCTAAAGTCGCAGAAATGTCACACATATTTGGCCTGCAACTTTCTGTGCGACAAATTCAGACAGGAAAAATCAGTATAAATCCTTAGAAAATTATCCCCCAGTGTCTCCATCTGCTGGCGGTATTGAATAAGCATTGCTGCACTGATGGGGTATGCATTAGACGAAAAAAAAGAAGAAAAAGAAGAATAATACGCCCAGAAAAGAGGCGAAAAGGAGAAAAACGTAAAAAAAACGTGAAAAAAAGTAAGAGGAAGAGAAGAGGAAAAAAAGGTGGAAATGGGTTTAAAAGTGATTTCGGCGGAGAAATATATATATATATATATATATATATATATATATATATATGCGCACACACACACATAGATATAAACGTATTCTCCGTTGAGATATTGCAGCCGCTGCTGTGTCCAGGCCCAGGAGCCTTAGCACTGTGCTGTGATGTCACTCAATACCACTGACATCACTAGGTGTAAACAACATCTCTCCCTTTGCTGTGTATGTGACTATGGAGCTGTTTGGTGATGTCGTCTATTACGGCCTTCATAGAAGCAACAGGAGATTGTTGCATCCATCTTGAACCCTCAGAACTACAGTGCTATGATGTCACTCACTTCACAGGCCTTGCAGAGTGTAAACAACAACAACCCAGCTTTGTTGTGTATGTAACCAAAGGGATTTGTGATGTCACCTAGAACCTTCACAGCAGCGACAGCTTTATGAGGAGCATCAGCACTGCTCTGCCTGAGCAGAACCATCACCGCCATAGGTTGTCAAATAACCCGGATTTAACCCACACAGGTAAGTCCAATGGGGTGCAGGCATGTCCTCTATGCTTACAGCTTCCCGTGGGTGTTGGTTTGATACCGGTTTGGGGACAGCCAAGGAGGCATCTGCAGGCAACAAAGGTAGGTGTGTGCTTGTGTGTGTGTTTCCTATGCAGATCCTAAGCCCAGTGTCACATGCAAGTAGGAGGAGTAAGAAGGGTTCCTGGCAAATCCGGGTTATGGATTGCATTTAAAAAGGCCCCGTGGGAGTGCAATGGGCCCCCTGTCTTGCTGCTTAGCAATAATGGTATGGGTTTAGGTTCTGCTGTGTGTACTGGTGGTTGACTGCCCCCCAGCCCAGAGTGTGCATGGAAAATTGTCTGGCAGCCTCCCTGACAGCAAGCAGTGATAGTGCACCATGAAGGGGACCTTGTTGGGCCCGCCCCCTTTCACGAGTTATCGCTTCCTCGGCCTTTTGGCTAAGATCAAGTGTAGGTATCTGTTCTTATCAGTTTAATATCTGATTACGTCCCCTATCTGGGGACAATATATTAAATGGATTTTGAGAACGGGGGCCGATTTCGAAGCTTGCTTCCGTCGCCCTATGCATTGACCCGATATGGCAGTATCTTCGGGTACAGTGCACCACCCCCTTACAGGGTTAAAAAGAAAGATTCCTACTTTCATTGCTACCTGCTTGCTGGCTAGCCAGCTAGCCAGCCCTGTGGGCCTTGCTGCTGCTGCAGCCAAAAAACAAAAGGTGGTGCTGCTGCTGCTTCTGCTTCTGCTTGTGTCTGGCCCCTGTTGGAGCGTCCAGGCACAGGACTTCTGCTGCTGCTGACTAATGGCCTCCTTAATTGGATCATTTGAGTAGCCAGCACACCTGTGCAGGTAGGGCATGACATGATAGGCAGCTGCCTTGATAGCGGGTGGGTGCTGAATGTTCCTAATTGACAAAATAAGATTAATGCTTATGAAGAAATATAAAATCTCATCCCTTCCCCAATATCGCGCCACACCCCTACCCCTTAATTCCCTGGTTGAACGTGATGGACATATGTCTTTTTTCGACCGTACTAACTATGTAACTATGTAACATAACATGGGGGGGGGGGGGGTCTCCTGGCTGTTCACACAGGTGTGTCATTGCTGTACATTGACCATGCATTGCTTCTGTGGTATTGCAAAGGCAAAGACAAATGCTTCCAGCCATCCATTGCACTAATGGATTGGTCATCAGCTGGCTGTCTATGTCCCGCATCAATATAGACCAAAGTACAGAGGGTTAGGCTATGCTATTGTGCACCTACCTGATGCATCAGAAGGTGCGAGGCCCTTGCTAAATTCTGTGCACAGACTTTGAGATCTATGCTTTAGACTGTATCTAAACCTGCTCCAACATGGACTGACATTCTGGCCTACTTTCAGCCGATGCGACTTGTCTGTCGCTGAACAGTCGCTTTTTATGTATTCAGCACCTATGTATAATGTTGTAAAAATGCTCTAGAAGCTAAAGTCGCAGAAATGTCACACATATTTGGCCTGCAACTTTCTGTGCGACAAATTCAGACAGGAAAAATCAGTATAAATCCTTAGAAAATTATCCCCCAGTGTCTCCATCTGCTGGCGGTATTGAATAAGCATTGCTGCACTGATGGGGTATGCATTAGACGAAAAAAAAGAAGAAAAAGAAGAATAATACGCCCAGAAAAGAGGCGAAAAGGAGAAAAACGTAAAAAAACGTGAAAAAAAAGTAAGAGGAAGAGAAGGGAAAAAAAGGTGGAAATGGGTTTAAAAGTGATTTCGGCGGAGAAATATATATATATATATATATATATATATATATATATATATGCGCACACACACACATAGATATAAACGTATTCTCCGTTGAGATATTGCAGCCGCTGCTGTGTCCAGGCCCAGGAGCCTTAGCACTGTGCTGTGATGTCACTCAATACCACTGACATCACTAGGTGTAAACAACATCTCTCCTTTGCTGTGTATGTGACTATGGAGCTGTTTGGTGATGTCGTCTATTACGGCCTTCATAGAAGCAACAGGAGATTGTTGCATCCATCTTGAACCCTCAGAACTACAGTGCTATGATGTCACTCACTTCCACAGGCCTTGCAGAGTGTAAACAACAACAACCCAGCTTTGTTGTGTATGTAACCAAAGGGATTTGTGATGTCACCTAGAACCTTCACAGCAGCGACAGCTTTATGAGGAGCATCAGCACTGCTCTGCCTGAGCAGAACCATCACCGCCATAGGTTGTCAAATAACCCGGATTTAACCCACACAGGTAAGTCCAATGGGGTGCAGGCATGTCCTCTATGCTTACAGCTTCCCGTGGGTGTTGGTTTGATACCGTTTGGGGACAGCCAAGGAGGCATCTGCAGGCAACAAAGGTAGGTGTGTGCTTGTGTGTGTGTTTCCTATGCAGATCCTAAGCCCAGTGTCACATGCAAGTAGGAGGAGTAAGAAGGGTTCCTGGCAAATCCGGGTTATGGATTGCATTTAAAAAGGCCCCGTGGGAGTGCAATGGGCCCCTGTCTTGCTGCTTAGCAATAATGGTATGGGTTTAGGTTCTGCTGTGTGTACTGGTGGTTGACTGCCCCCCAGCCCAGAGTGTGCATGGAAAATTGTCTGGCAGCCTCCCTGACAGCAAGCAGTGATAGTGCCCATGAAGGGGACCTTGTTGGGCCCGCCCCTTTCACGGTTATCGCTTCTCGGCCTTTTGGCTAAGATCTTGTATCTTGTCAAGGGGCTCTGAGTTCGTCGAACCTTCGGCCTTGAGGCATCGGCGGTTTTTTAGCCGTCTTAAGCCTCATGCTGCTATAGGAGGAGGACTTACAAAGAACGGGAAGGCGATCCCCCATGGCGACCCTTAGGTTTGCTGCGCATACTGAAACTCGGATTAAGAACACCTTCCGTATTGAAGTGGATGAGGAGGAAAAGGAGAAGATGACTTTGGAATTTTTTGTCAAGAGAATTATGCTGGATTTATTGCACATTCAGAGAGAAGATGTGTTTTGCCTAAAAGACCCAGGTAAAGGACTTTTCATTCTTACCTTGACTTCCGCATCTGCATGTGACCATATGTTTGAGAGAGTTCGGGAGCTTGCCAATGAGGAGGATATGAAAGGACTTGTTTTCATTGCTCTATATTCTAATGGCGATGTTCCACTGGTGGTTACTATGCACGATCCATACGTGGATATAAGAGACATTGTCTTATTTTTAAACCAATATTGTGCGGAAGTCAAATACTCTCATAAAATAATGAATGCAATGGACTTTTGGACTGGAAAGCATAAGTTTGCTGTTAAGTTCAGAGAAGATGTGAGAGGAATTGGAGGTCTGTGTCGCCCACCTGCAAATTTTTTAATTGGGCGTAAACGTGGCTATTTATTCTACCCTGGGATGCCGTATTATTGCAGGAAATGCCATGAATATGGTCATACACAAGAATCTTGCAAAGAGGAAGTGGTTATTTGCAAAAGATGTGGCCAAAAAGGCCACACCACTTTGGACTGTCAAAATGAGATTCTGTGTAATGTGTGTAAGCAGAAAGGACACGCTTTTAAGGATTGTCCTCAACGCTCCTGGGCCAATATTGTGGCTACGTCGGCTGGTCCCTCGATGAGGAAGAGCTCCATGGATGCTGTGCCTGTGCCTAAGACCCACACCCTGAAAGTGATGCCTGAGTCTTCTGCTACCGGAATTCCTGTGATACCTGCTGTGGCTCATGTCTCCAAAAGCATTGTGTCCCCGGGGAAGGTCGTGGGACCTGAGACAGAAGTGAGGGGTTCTCCTCTCATGGAAGTTGAGGGTCCTGGACCGCCCAGAAGGGATACAGAGGAGATGGATGTAGAAGAACGGCGAAAGAGGAAAAGCAGAGACCGGAAAGAGGAAAAGGGCCTTAACATCAAAAGGAGTGGTCGAGTTAGTGCGGACGAGGGGAACGTGGAGATTGTCTGCCAAAAGGTTATAACAGCATCCGACCCTGTTAATATTGAGGAATTTGTGTCACCACCTACAGATTGGGGTTCTTTGTCTGAGGATAATGAATGACCCAGGAGCTACCAAGTGTTAATATCTCCTCCTTCAATGTGAGGAGTTTGAAGAGCCCAGAGAGGAGGGCTGCTTTATTTTCTTTCTTGTCTTCTTTGCCTACAGACATTTTATTTTTACAGGAATGTGCCATTGATTATGATATCAATTATTCATCTTTGAGATCTGAATGGACTCTTGGCCCGTCTGTGTGGTCAGGGGATAATGAGAGGAAAGTGACTGGTGTTGGCATACTGTTCAAGAGCAGTGAGTATAAAGTTACCTCCTTCACAGACATTGTACCCGGTAGAGCCCTGCTCGTTCATATTATTTATAATGACATGAATATGAGACTTTTAAATGTATATGCCTCTCCAGATAAGGATGAAAGATCTGATTTATTAGAGAAAATTCAGTTTTATTTACCGGGTTCATCCCCGCTTATCATCGCTGGTGATTTTAATTGTATAATGGCAGGAGAGGAGCGGGCTGGAGGATCTGAACAAAGGAAAGATAAGACTGAAAAACAACTAAAGGATTTTATAGTTGATTTTAATTTAAAAGATTTGTGGAGAACCTCTTTCCCTAATGACCCTGGGTATACCTGGGGGAATAGCCTTTATATGTCAAGGATTGATTATATTTTTGCTTCTGGATTTGCATTTTATGGGAATATGCAATTGACTTCTACCTTTTTTTCAGATCATAAGATTTTATCTGCTACATGTAAGTTTGATGGGGTTTGCAGAGCCAAAGGAGTCTGGCGTCTGAATGTCTCTTTGCTTGAAGATGAAGAAATTAAATGTAATTTTATCTATCTTTTTAAAAAATTGCAGAACTCAAGGACTAATTTTAATTCTCTTTTAGCATGGTGGGAATTCTGCAAGGTAAAATTTAAAGAGTATTTTATTAAGATGGGTGTTAAAAAAACAAAAGAGAAATTGAAATGGTATAGAGATCTTAACACAAAACTACAAACCTATTATCAACTCAAAGAGCTGGGTGTATATGTAGACGATCTGATTTTAAGTGTTAAAAGTGATATTCAGAAGGCTATAACTAACAAAGGGAAAGAAATAATTTTTAACTCCAAAGTTGAATGTAAAGAGAAGGATGAAAAGTGTACAAGATTCTTTTTTAAAAAGGTAATGGAAACAAAAAAGTTAATGATTAACATTGAGGATGAAACTACTAATGTAGGAATGTTATCCAAAGCTAAATCCTTTTATCAAGATCTGTTTAATGAGAAACCCATTGATATATCTGCTGCTAATTTTCTCCTAAGCACTTTAGATTGTGGTTTAAGTAAGGAGGACCAAGATGCACTTTGCACAGAAGTAAGATGCCAAGAATTAGAAATTGCTGCTAAAAGTTTATCCACAGGTAAAACACCAGGTTCTGATGGACTTCCTGTAGAGTTTTATAAAACCTTTTGGGAAATTTTTAAAGATGATTTGCTTAATATTTTTAAGGAGGCTTTTAATTCTGATGTTCTACCTTTATCTTGGAGGAGTGGTATAGTGTCTCTGATCCCCAAAAAGGGGGATAGGAACAGCTTAGAAAATTGGAGACCAATTACGCTTCTTAATGTTGATTATAAGATTATGTCAAAAATTTTTGTTAACAGAATGAAGCCATTTTTGCACAAGGTCATCCATGTGGATCAGGTATGTGGTGTCCCAGGAAGGAGTGTAGCTGAACCTTTAAATGCTATTAGGGACGTCATATGGTATCAGCAAGAGCGGAATCAAAATATAGCCATTCTATCTCTAGATTTTCATAAAGCGTTCGATAGAGTATCACATTGTTTTTTATGGATGGTTTTACAACGCATGGGTTTTCCTAACATACTTATTAAGCAAATTGCTCTCTTATATAAAGGTTCTTTTAGCAGGATTTTAATAAATGGTTTCCTTACAGATTTTATTAATTTATCATCAGGGGTAAAGCAAGGCTGCCCTTTGTCTCCTATACTGTTTATATGTGCAATAGAACCTCTGTTAAACTTAATAAGGAATGATAAAATAATAAAAGGAGTGCCAGTTCCTGGAGGTAATAATGCCACCCTTAAAGTGTGTGGCTATATGGATGATATTAATGTTTTTTGTGAAAGTTCCTTCTCTTTACAAAGAGTTGTTGATGTTACTGATTTCTTTTGTAAAGCTTCTGCTTTTAAACTTAATTTATCTAAATGTGACTGTTTTTATATAGGTAAATGGGAAAACGTGCAAATACCAAACCTAAAATTACAGTCAGAAAAAATAAAAATCCTTGGAGTCATCTTTGATAAAAATAACAATGGTGAGGAAAGTTGGCTAATGGTAAAAGAAAAGGTAAAGAAGAAAGTAGACTTTTGGTCCCTTAGGAAATTATCTTTAGAAGGTAAAATTTTGGTGATTAAGGCTATGCTAATACCCATTATGCTCTATTTAAATATGATTTATCCTCCTAATGAACTTATGTCTAGGCAACTTCAGAGGATTCTCTTTGAGTTTCTATGGAGTTCTAAAGCAGAAAAATTAAAAAGAGATATTATGTATAAGTCACAAAAAAATGGAGGAAAACAGGTTCCCTGTATTAGAAAATTTTTATACTTAAGGTTTTTTAGTTGGTGTTTTAGGGGACTTTTTATGAAAAGTGTATGGTCCTGTTTTTTAAAGTACTCTGCGGGACATATTTTTAGAAGAAGAAAATGGGTGTTTTTATCATTATCTTCTCCTGTACTTTTAACTCCGCCTAAACATTATGCCATCTTAGAAAAAATTATACGTATGTATAACCTTAAAGACTTTGACTTGTTAACCTTGAGGGATGCTCGCAAGATAGAAGTACAGTTAAATTTGCAAGAAGAAATATGTATGGTCTCTAATTTTTCTTATAATAGGTGTGTACAAATATGGAAAAAGGTAAACGAGCCATATCTTTTTAATGAGCACAAGGATTTAGCATGGATGATTATCCATGAGTGTCTTCCGGTAAGATTTTTCCAATATAGAAGAGGTCTAAATGCTGTATGTGTCTGTCCCCGGGAAAATTGCAATATAGATGAAACTGTTTTGCACCTTTTCTGGAATTGTTATTTTGCACAAAAGGTTTTTAGACTAATTGGTTCTTTATTGAAATTCCTAACAGGTCTAAAAGTTTTAAATCATGAAGTTGTTTTATATGGCAAAAGTGATGGAGTTACGAAAGAAAAAGAGAGAATTTTGTGGATTTTTATCAACTGTACAAAAAATGTATTATGGAAAGTTCGTAATATCCTTGTCTTCAAAAGAGATTTTATTTGTGAAAAAGAATGTTTGAAGATGATATACAGTGAAGTTTACTTGTACTATTTAATTGATAAAAAGAGATATGGGCAGAAAAAAGCATTAGCTATGTGGAATTTACATTTATGGAAAACAGTATTTGAAGTATTGTAAAAATTTTCTTGTGATGTATTTAAGTTTTTGAGTTTTTTCAATAAAAATGTAAAAAAAAAAAAAATCTGTTCTTATCAGTTTAATATCTGATACGTCCCCTATCTGGGGACCATATATTAAATGGATTTTTGAGAACGGGGGCCGATTTCGAAGCTTGCTTCCGTCGCCCTATGCATTGACCCGATATGGCAGTATCTTCGGGTACAGTGCACCACCCCCTTACAGGGTTAAAAAGAAAGATTCCTACTTTCATTGCTACCTGCTTGCTGGCTAGCCAGCTAGCCAGCCCTGTGGGCCTTGCTGCTGCTGCAGCCAAAAAACAAAAGGTGGTGCTGCTGCTGCTTCTGCTGCTTCTGCTTCTGCTTGTGTCTGGCCCCTGTTGGAGCGTCCAGGCACAGGACTTCTGCTGCTGCTGACTAAATGGCCTCCTTAATTGGATCATTTGAGTAGCCAGCACACCTGTGCAGGTAGGGCATGACATGATAGGCAGCTGCCTTGATAGCGGGTGGGTGCTGAATGTTCCTAATTGACAAAATAAGATTAATGCTTATGAAGAAATATAAAATCTCATCCCTTCCCCAATATCGCGCCACACCCCTACCCCTTAATTCCCTGGTTGAACGTGATGGACATATGTCTTTTTTCGACCGTACTAACTATGTAACTATGTAACATAACATGGGGGGGGGGGGGGGGGGGGTCTCCTGGCTGTTCACACAGGTGTGTCATTGCTGTACATTGACCATGCATTGCTTCTGTGGTATTGCAAAGGCAAAGACAAATGCTTCCAGCCATCCATTGCACTAATGGATTGGTCATCAGCTGGCTGTCTATGTCCCGCATCAATATAGACCAAAGTACAGAGGGTTAGGCTATGCTATTGTGCACCTACCTGATGCATCAGAAGGTGCGAGGCCCTTGCTAAATTCTGTGCACAGACTTTGAGATCTATGCTTTAGACTGTATCTAAACCTGCTCCAACATGGACTGACATTCTGGCCTACTTTCAGCCGATGCGACTTGTCTGTCGCTGAACAGTCGCTTTTTATGTATTCAGCACCTATGTATAATGTTGTAAAAATGCTCTAGAAGCTAAAGTCGCAGAAATGTCACACATATTTGGCCTGCAACTTTCTGTGCGACAAATTCAGACAGGAAAAATCAGTATAAATCCTTAGAAAATTATCCCCCAGTGTCTCCATCTGCTGGCGGTATTGAATAAGCATTGCTGCACTGATGGGGTATGCATTAGACGAAAAAAAAGAAGAAAAAGAAGAATAATACGCCCAGAAAAGAGGCGAAAAGGAGAAAAACGTAAAAAAACGTGAAAAAAAAGTAAGAGGAAGAGAAGGGAAAAAAAGGTGGAAATGGGTTTAAAAGTGATTTCGGCGGAGAAATATATATATATATATATATATATATATATATATATATATATATATGCGCACACACACACATAGATATAAACGTATTCTCCGTTGAGATATTGCAGCCGCTGCTGTGTCCAGGCCCAGGAGCCTTAGCACTGTGCTGTGATGTCACTCAATACCACTGACATCACTAGGTGTAAACAACATCTCTCCTTTGCTGTGTATGTGACTATGGAGCTGTTTGGTGATGTCGTCTATTACGGCCTTCATAGAAGCAACAGGAGATTGTTGCATCCATCTTGAACCCTCAGAACTACAGTGCTATGATGTCACTCACTTCCACAGGCCTTGCAGAGTGTAAACAACAACAACCCAGCTTTGTTGTGTATGTAACCAAAGGGATTTGTGATGTCACCTAGAACCTTCACAGCAGCGACAGCTTTATGAGGAGCATCAGCACTGCTCTGCCTGAGCAGAACCATCACCGCCATAGGTTGTCAAATAACCCGGATTTAACCCACACAGGTAAGTCCAATGGGGTGCAGGCATGTCCTCTATGCTTACAGCTTCCCGTGGGTGTTGGTTTGATACCGTTTGGGGACAGCCAAGGAGGCATCTGCAGGCAACAAAGGTAGGTGTGTGCTTGTGTGTGTGTTTCCTATGCAGATCCTAAGCCCAGTGTCACATGCAAGTAGGAGGAGTAAGAAGGGTTCCTGGCAAATCCGGGTTATGGATTGCATTTAAAAAGGCCCCGTGGGAGTGCAATGGGCCCCTGTCTTGCTGCTTAGCAATAATGGTATGGGTTTAGGTTCTGCTGTGTGTACTGGTGGTTGACTGCCCCCCAGCCCAGAGTGTGCATGGAAAATTGTCTGGCAGCCTCCCTGACAGCAAGCAGTGATAGTGCCCATGAAGGGGACCTTGTTGGGCCCGCCCCTTTCACGGTTATCGCTTCTCGGCCTTTTGGCTAAGATCAAGTGTAGTATCTGTTCTTATCAGTTTAATATCTGATACGTCCCCTATCTGGGGACCATATATTAAATGGATTTTTGAGAACGGGGGCCGATTTCGAAGCTTGCTTCCGTCGCCCTATGCATTGACCCGATATGGCAGTATCTTCGGGTACAGTGCACCACCCCCTTACAGGGTTAAAAAGAAAGATTCCTACTTTCATTGCTACCTGCTTGCTGGCTAGCCAGCTAGCCAGCCCTGTGGGCCTTGCTGCTGCTGCAGCCAAAAAACAAAAGGTGGTGCTGCTGCTGCTTCTTCTGCTTCTGCTTGTGTCTGGCCCCTGTTGGAGCGTCCAGGCACAGGACTTCTGCTGCTGCTGACTAAATGGCCTCCTTAATTGGATCATTTGAGTAGCCAGCACACCTGTGCAGGTAGGGCATGACATGATAGGCAGCTGCCTTGATAGCGGGTGGGTGCTGAATGTTCCTAATTGACAAAATAAGATTAATGCTTATGAAGAAATATAAAATCTCATCCCTTCCCCAATATCGCGCCACACCCCTACCCCTTAATTCCCTGGTTGAACGTGATGGACATATGTCTTTTTTCGACCGTACTAACTATGTAACTATGTAACATAACATGGGGGGGGGGGGGGGGTCTCCTGGCTGTTCACACAGGTGTGTCATTGCTGTACATTGACCATGCATTGCTTCTGTGGTATTGCAAAGGCAAAGACAAATGCTTCCAGCCATCCATTGCACTAATGGATTGGTCATCAGCTGGCTGTCTATGTCCCGCATCAATATAGACCAAAGTACAGAGGGTTAGGCTATGCTATTGTGCACCTACCTGATGCATCAGAAGGTGCGAGGCCCTTGCTAAATTCTGTGCACAGACTTTGAGATCTATGCTTTAGACTGTATCTAAACCTGCTCCAACATGGACTGACATTCTGGCCTACTTTCAGCCGATGCGACTTGTCTGTCGCTGAACAGTCGCTTTTTATGTATTCAGCACCTATGTATAATGTTGTAAAAATGCTCTAGAAGCTAAAGTCGCAGAAATGTCACACATATTTGGCCTGCAACTTTCTGTGCGACAAATTCAGACAGGAAAAATCAGTATAAATCCTTAGAAAATTATCCCCCAGTGTCTCCATCTGCTGGCGGTATTGAATAAGCATTGCTGCACTGATGGGGTATGCATTAGACGAAAAAAAAGAAGAAAAAGAAGAATAATACGCCCAGAAAAGAGGCGAAAAGGAGAAAAACGTGAAAAAACGTGAAAAAAAAGTAAGAGGAAGAGAAGGGAAAAAAAGGTGGAAATGGGTTTAAAAGTGATTTCGGCGGAGAAATATATATATATATATATATATATATATGCGCACACACACACATAGATATAAACGTATTCTCCGTTGAGATATTGCAGCCGCTGCTGTGTCCAGGCCCAGGAGCCTTAGCACTGTGCTGTGATGTCACTCAATACCACTGACATCACTAGGTGTAAACAACATCTCTCCTTTGCTGTGTATGTGACTATGGAGCTGTTTGGTGATGTCGTCTATTACGGCCTTCATAGAAGCAACAGGAGATTGTTGCATCCATCTTGAACCCTCAGAACTACAGTGCTATGATGTCACTCACTTCCACAGGCCTTGCAGAGTGTAAACAACAACAACCCAGCTTTGTTGTGTATGTAACCAAAGGGATTTGTGATGTCACCTAGAACCTTCACAGCAGCGACAGCTTTATGAGGAGCATCAGCACTGCTCTGCCTGAGCAGAACCATCACCGCCATAGGTTGTCAAATAACCCGGATTTAACCCACACAGGTAAGTCCAATGGGGTGCAGGCATGTCCTCTATGCTTACAGCTTCCCGTGGGTGTTGGTTTGATACCGTTTGGGGACAGCCAAGGAGGCATCTGCAGGCAACAAAGGTAGGTGTGTGCTTGTGTGTGTGTTTCCTATGCAGATCCTAAGCCCAGTGTCACATGCAAGTAGGAGGAGTAAGAAGGGTTCCTGGCAAATCCGGGTTATGGATTGCATTTAAAAAGGCCCCGTGGGAGTGCAATGGGCCCCTGTCTTGCTGCTTAGCAATAATGGTATGGGTTTAGGTTCTGCTGTGTGTACTGGTGGTTGACTGCCCCCCAGCCCAGAGTGTGCATGGAAAATTGTCTGGCAGCCTCCCTGACAGCAAGCAGTGATAGTGCCCATGAAGGGGACCTTGTTGGGCCCGCCCCTTTCACGGTTATCGCTTCTCGGCCTTTTGGCTAAGATCAAGTGTAGTATCTGTTCTTATCAGTTTAATATCTGATACGTCCCCTATCTGGGGACCATATATTAAATGGATTTTTGAGAACGGGGGCCGATTTCGAAGCTTGCTTCCGTCGCCCTATGCATTGACCCGATATGGCAGTATCTTCGGGTACAGTGCACCACCCCCTTACAGGGTTAAAAAGAAAGATTCCTACTTTCATTGCTACCTGCTTGCTGGCTAGCCAGCTAGCCAGCCCTGTGGGCCTTGCTGCTGCTGCAGCCAAAAAACAAAAGGTGGTGCTGCTGCTGCTTCTGCTGCTTCTGCTTCTGCTTGTGTCTGGCCCCTGTTGGAGCGTCCAGGCACAGGACTTCTGCTGCTGCTGACTAAATGGCCTCCTTAATTGGATCATTTGAGTAGCCAGCACACCTGTGCAGGTAGGGCATGACATGATAGGCAGCTGCCTTGATAGCGGGTGGGTGCTGAATGTTCCTAATTGACAAAATAAGATTAATGCTTATGAAGAAATAGAAAATCTCATCCCTTCCCCAATATCGCGCCACACCCCTACCCCTTAATTCCCTGGTTGAACGTGATGGACATATGTCTTTTTTCGACCGTACTAACTATGTAACTATGTAACATAACATGGGGGGGGGGGGGGGGGGGGGGGGGTCTCCTGGCTGTTCACACAGGTGTGTCATTGCTGTACATTGACCATGCATTGCTTCTGTGGTATTGCAAAGGCAAAGACAAATGCTTCCAGCCATCCATTGCACTAATGGATTGGTCATCAGCTGGCTGTCTATGTCCCGCATCAATATAGACCAAAGTACAGAGGGTTAGGCTATGCTATTGTGCACCTACCTGATGCATCAGAAGGTGCGAGGCCCTTGCTAAATTCTGTGCACAGACTTTGAGATCTATGCTTTAGACTGTATCTAAACCTGCTCCAACATGGACTGACATTCTGGCCTACTTTCAGCCGATGCGACTTGTCTGTCGCTGAACAGTCGCTTTTTATGTATTCAGCACCTATGTATAATGTTGTAAAAATGCTCTAGAAGCTAAAGTCGCAGAAATGTCACACATATTTGGCCTGCAACTTTCTGTGCGACAAATTCAGACAGGAAAAATCAGTATAAATCCTTAGAAAATTATCCCCCAGTGTCTCCATCTGCTGGCGGTATTGAATAAGCATTGCTGCACTGATGGGGTATGCATTAGACGAAAAAAAAGAAGAAAAAGAAGAATAATACGCCCAGAAAAGAGGCGAAAAGGAGAAAAACGTAAAAAAACGTGAAAAAAAAGTAAGAGGAAGAGAAGGGAAAAAAAGGTGGAAATGGGTTTAAAAGTGATTTCGGCGGAGAAATATATATATATATATATATATATATATATATATATATATATGCGCACACACACACATAGATATAAACGTATTCTCCGTTGAGATATTGCAGCCGCTGCTGTGTCCAGGCCCAGGAGCCTTAGCACTGTGCTGTGATGTCACTCAATACCACTGACATCACTAGGTGTAAACAACATCTCTCCTTTGCTGTGTATGTGACTATGGAGCTGTTTGGTGATGTCGTCTATTACGGCCTTCATAGAAGCAACAGGAGATTGTTGCATCCATCTTGAACCCTCAGAACTACAGTGCTATGATGTCACTCACTTCCACAGGCCTTGCAGAGTGTAAACAACAACAACCCAGCTTTGTTGTGTATGTAACCAAAGGGATTTGTGATGTCACCTAGAACCTTCACAGCAGCGACAGCTTTATGAGGAGCATCAGCACTGCTCTGCCTGAGCAGAACCATCACCGCCATAGGTTGTCAAATAACCCGGATTTAACCCACACAGGTAAGTCCAATGGGGTGCAGGCATGTCCTCTATGCTTACAGCTTCCCGTGGGTGTTGGTTTGATACCGTTTGGGGACAGCCAAGGAGGCATCTGCAGGCAACAAAGGTAGGTGTGTGCTTGTGTGTGTGTTTCCTATGCAGATCCTAAGCCCAGTGTCACATGCAAGTAGGAGGAGTAAGAAGGGTTCCTGGCAAATCCGGGTTATGGATTGCATTTAAAAAGGCCCCGTGGGAGTGCAATGGGCCCCTGTCTTGCTGCTTAGCAATAATGGTATGGGTTTAGGTTCTGCTGTGTGTACTGGTGGTTGACTGCCCCCCAGCCCAGAGTGTGCATGGAAAATTGTCTGGCAGCCTCCCTGACAGCAAGCAGTGATAGTGCCCATGAAGGGGACCTTGTTGGGCCCGCCCCTTTCACGGTTATCGCTTCTCGGCCTTTTGGCTAAGATCAAGTGTAGTATCTGTTCTTATCAGTTTAATATCTGATACGTCCCCTATCTGGGGACCATATATTAAATGGATTTTTGAGAACGGGGGCCGATTTCGAAGCTTGCTTCCGTCGCCCTATGCATTGACCCGATATGGCAGTATCTTCGGGTACAGTGCACCACCCCCTTACAGGGTTAAAAAGAAAGATTCCTACTTTCATTGCTACCTGCTTGCTGGCTAGCCAGCTAGCCAGCCCTGTGGGCCTTGCTGCTGCTGCAGCCAAAAAACAAAAGGTGGTGCTGCTGCTGCTTCTGCTGCTTCTGCTTGTGTCTGGCCCCTGTTGGAGCGTCCAGGCACAGGACTTCTGCTGCTGCTGACTAAATGGCCTCCTTAATTGGATCATTTGAGTAGCCAGCACACCTGTGCAGGTAGGGCATGACATGATAGGCAGCTGCCTTGATAGCGGGTGGGTGCTGAATGTTCCTAATTGACAAAATAAGATTAATGCTTATGAAGAAATATAAAATCTCATCCCTTCCCCAATATCGCGCCACACCCCTACCCCTTAATTCCCTGGTTGAACTTGATGGACATATGTCTTTTTTCGACCGTACTAACTATGTAACTATGTAACATAACATGGGGGGGGGGGGGGGGTCCCCTGGCTGTTCACACAGGTGTGTCATTGCTGTACATTGACCATGCATTGCTTCTGTGGTATTGCAAAGGCAAAGACAAATGCTTCCAGCCATCCATTGCACTAATGGATTGGTCATCAGCTGGCTGTCTATGTCCCGCATCAATATAGACCAAAGTACAGAGGGTTAGGCTATGCTATTGTGCACCTACCTGATGCATCAGAAGGTGCGAGGCCCTTGCTAAATTCTGTGCACAGACTTTGAGATCTATGCTTTAGACTGTATCTAAACCTGCTCCAACATGGACTGACATTCTGGCCTACTTTCAGCCGATGCGACTTGTCTGTCGCTGAACAGTCGCTTTTTATGTATTCAG
This sequence comes from Hyla sarda, assembly GCF_029499605.1. Lineage (NCBI taxonomy): Eukaryota > Metazoa > Chordata > Amphibia > Anura > Hylidae > Hyla > Hyla sarda. Next base: position 29,885 of record NW_026608464.1, read on the forward strand.
CACCTATGTATAATGTTGTAAAAATGCTCTAGAAGCTAAAGTCGCAGAAATGTCACACATATTTGGCCTGCAACTTTCTGTGCGACAAATTCAGACAGGAAAAATCAGTATAAATCCTTAGAAAATTATCCCCCAGTGTCTCCATCTGCTGGCGGTATTGAATAAGCATTGCTGCACTGATGGGGTATGCATTAGACGAAAAAAAAGAAGAAAAAGAAGAATAATACGCCCAGAAAAGAGGCGAAAAGGAGAAAAACGTAAAAAAACGTGAAAAAAAAGTAAGAGGAAGAGAAGGGAAAAAAAGGTGGAAATGGGTTTAAAAGTGATTTCGGCGGAGAAATATATATATATATATATATATATATATATATATATATATATATATATGCGCACACACACACATAGATATAAACGTATTCTCCGTTGAGATATTGCAGCCGCTGCTGTGTCCAGGCCCAGGAGCCTTAGCACTGTGCTGTGATGTCACTCAATACCACTGACATCACTAGGTGTAAACAACATCTCTCCTTTGCTGTGTATGTGACTATGGAGCTGTTTGGTGATGTCGTCTATTACGGCCTTCATAGAAGCAACAGGAGATTGTTGCATCCATCTTGAACCCTCAGAACTACAGTGCTATGATGTCACTCACTTCCACAGGCCTTGCAGAGTGTAAACAACAACAACCCAGCTTTGTTGTGTATGTAACCAAAGGGATTTGTGATGTCACCTAGAACCTTCACAGCAGCGACAGCTTTATGAGGAGCATCAGCACTGCTCTGCCTGAGCAGAACCATCACCGCCATAGGTTGTCAAATAACCCGGATTTAACCCACACAGGTAAGTCCAATGGGGTGCAGGCATGTCCTCTATGCTTACAGCTTCCCGTGGGTGTTGGTTTGATACCGTTTGGGGACAGCCAAGGAGGCATCTGCAGGCAACAAAGGTAGGTGTGTGCTTGTGTGTGTGTTTCCTATGCAGATCCTAAGCCCAGTGTCACATGCAAGTAGGAGGAGTAAGAAGGGTTCCTGGCAAATCCGGGTTATGGATTGCATTTAAAAAGGCCCCGTGGGAGTGCAATGGGCCCCTGTCTTGCTGCTTAGCAATAATGGTATGGGTTTAGGTTCTGCTGTGTGTACTGGTGGTTGACTGCCCCCCAGCCCAGAGTGTGCATGGAAAATTGTCTGGCAGCCTCCCTGACAGCAAGCAGTGATAGTGCCCATGAAGGGGACCTTGTTGGGCCCGCCCCTTTCACGGTTATCGCTTCTCGGCCTTTTGGCTAAGATCAAGTGTAGTATCTGCATTTGGTCTGGTCGGAAGGTGTCTGTGGTACCCCGCTTCTCGGCCTTGGGGGATTGTCTCTCCTTACGGAGGGACTTCACCCCCTTGCTGCTATTGGGGAGCGGGCTTAGTCCACGGACAACGGGTTGCGATCCCCCTGTCTCTGGGACCTTGTGTCTCAGAAGGCATTTTCGGTACGTTGAGCGTTACCTGTAGCTTCGGAAGCACCTAGGGTACCCCCGACCTCTGCCTTGGGTAAGGGTTCCGCTTTTATAGCGGGATTCCGAGCCCCTGCTGCTATTGGGGAAGGGGCTTAGTCCCTGGGTGTGGAAGATGCCGTTCTCCTGGGCTTTCCCCTCTGGGGAAATGTCGATGCGAAATACCATCCGCATAGAGGTGTCGGAGAGCCATCGTCAGTTGAAGAACCTCCGCTTCATTGCGGAGGTGATTCTTCTTGACTACTTCCGCCTCAATAGGGAGGACATCCTGTGTCTAAATGACCAGGAAAGCCGTGGCCTGTATACCGTCACCTTCACGGCCACGGCGTGTTGCGATAACATCTATGCAACCTTGTCTGGTGCGGACCAGAGGGACGATCGACTCGACGGTCTTTCGTTCCAGTTCCTCTATGGTGAGGAACATATACCGTTGGTGGTGGCTATGCACAGCCCTCATGTGACCACGGAGGATATAGCCACTTTTCTTCGGCGATACTGCGAAGAGGTGCGATTCGCAAACAAAATCTTGAACTCCGTGCGGTTCTGGAACGGCAAGAGGAAGTTCTGGGTCAAGCTCCGTAAGGATCCCGGTGGTATTGGGGGTCTTTGCCATCCGCCCCCAAATTTTGCCATCGGGAGAGTTCGGGGCTTCCTGTTCTATCCTCAAATGCCTATGTATTGCCGAAATTGCTTGAGGTTTGGCCACACCCAGGAGACCTGCGGCGCGGAGCGTGTGATTCGCTGCAATAGGTGTGGCCAAGAAGGTCACATAGCCTCAAGATGTAGCCATACGATAAGGTGCAACCTCTGCGGAGAGGAAAATCACGATTTTAATTCCTGTCCCCATAAAGCAAAAACTACGATGGGTGGGTCAAGGCTGGGCCCACCCAAAGAGGGGACAGGACAAAAGACGTCCTTTTTTAAGATGCCCAAACCCCAGATGGCAGGTACTGATGGGTCCAGGCCCAAGACCTCTGGTGCTCCATCGGGGGGCCCACCGGTGGTAGTGCTAGGGGGAGGCCATGGGGATTCCACGAAGCCCGGGCGGGTGATCGAGTTTACTGCCCGGGAAATTGAAAGACGTCGATCGACTTCCTACCTGGCTCAAGAGCCCGCCGAAACTTCTGAAGGGGGCTCACCTGTGGCGGGTGGCAGCCGACGGGCCTCGGTGGGGGCAAAAGTGGACCCAAAATTGCAGCATAAGCCAGGTACTGGCTTGGCCCAGGGTCGCCCTGCTCCGGACGAAGAGGCCCCGGTGAAAGCCCGCCGGAAGGGGAGCCAGGTGGCCAGGTCTGAGCCCGGTCCTGTTACTCCGCCTATACAGGACAGGGCCAAGAAGACAAGTGGCGCCAAACCAGGGTTTGCTGCCCCGCCAGCAGTGGACCCGGTGGGTAAAACTGGCCATCGTCGATCGATGGGGAAGTTGGAGCAACAGTCCTCAGCAACGCTTGCTGGGGAACAAGCGATGAAAACTTCCCAAGGTAGCGGCAAAGGTTCCGGAAAAGAGGCCTCACAGGCCCCTGTGCAGCAGTTCCAGTCGTCAAATGATGAAAGAAGACGCAGATCCATCAGCCGGGGGCCAGAGATTACATCGAGTGAGAGCAACACAGAGGATATGGACAGCAGTGTGACATTTAAAAGACAAAGAGAAGAAGAAGAGGAAGACATTCAAAGGAAAGCGGCGTGCCGTAGTTCGGACGAGAGCGAGCTCAGGGTCGGGGCATCATCGATCTCAAGCTCCGACCCTCAGAACATCAAGGAGCTGATGACCCCGCAGGCGGGGGATGACGGTACGCAGCTTATTATTGACTTTGATTCTCCAAGCACGGACTCTCCATAAACTATGCCTATCCCTGTAAAAATTGCCTCACTCAATGTGAGGTCCTTAAAGAGCCCTGATCGCAGGGCTGCTTTATTTTCTTATCTAGAGACATGTGACTTTGACCTTTGCCTGCTACAAGAATGTGGAATCCCTAGTAAAATGGACTATAAAGACTTAAAAGAAGACTGGAAGCTGGGCCCATCCATATGGTCCGGTGCAAATGACTGTCGTTCTGTGGGTGTTGGGCTGCTCTGCCGAGGCCAGTCCTTTTCTATTCATACAGTAACTGAGATTGTGCCTGGCAGAGCTCTTTTAATTCATCTATATTTTAATGGACTTTTAATTCGTGTTTTAAATGTGTATGCCCCTCCTGATAAACAGGAGCGGGCAGAACTATTTGAAATTTTACCACTGTTTTGTGTTGGGTCTTCCCCCCTGCTGGTGGGAGGTGATTTTAACTGCATACGTGATGGGGAACACCGGCAGGGTGGGGATATTAATCGTAAAGACCGCACTTCTTACCTGCTTAAAAATTTTATTGATGATTTTAACTTGAAAGATTGCTAGAAGGATCTCTTGCCGGAGGACCCGGGCGCCACATGGTCCAATGGAAGAGTGAGCTCCAGAATCGATTTTATTTTTTCCTCTAGAGCTTTTAAACCCCTGAAATGCACGCTCGAGCAGAATATCTTCTCTGATCATAAGCTCCTCTTGGTGGTCCTGGAGCTAGAGGGGGAGCAAAAAGCAAAAAGGGGCCTCTGGAGATTAAACACCACACTCCTAGAGGACCCTGAGATAAAAGAGGAGTTTGTGCGGACCTACCAATGCTGGCAATCACAAAGAAAACCCCACGAGCCTATGCTGCACTGGTGGGAGGGCACCAAATCTAAAATCAGATTTTTTTTTATCAAAGCAGGTAAGAAGAAGGCAAAAATGGAAAAACAGTGGTTTTATGTTCTTAACATGCGTTTAAATGTACTTTTTAAATTGAAAGAAGCTGGTATGGATGTAGAAAATGATATTTTAAACCTTAAAACTGAAATAAAACATGCCATAGAAAAGAAAGGGAAACAAATCATTTTTAACTCACATGTGCAGCACCTGGAGGAGGGCGAGAAATGTTCCCGTTTCTTTTTTAAAAAAGTGATGAATAGGAGGGATATCATCCAAAACCTTGAGGGTGAATCCACTCCAAAAGGCATGTTAGATGCAGTTTTTAACTTCTACCAGCTTCTTTTTAATAAGAAAGATCTTAATCCATCCTTTTTAGAACATGTTCTTAATTCCCTTGATTTTAAGCTAGATGTTTTAGACCAGGAGGTTTTATCCCGTGATCTTAACTTAGATGAACTTTTATTTGTTTTTAAAAGTTTTTCTAGTGGGAAGGCCCCTGGGGAAGATGGTTTACCCATCGAATTTTATTTAGCTTTTTGGGATATTTTAAAGGATGATATGGTTTTATTGTATAAAGAAACTTTTATTGTTAATGAACTTCCCCCTTCCTGGAGGAGGGGGATTGTATCATTACTTTTTAAAAAGGGTGAAAAGGATATGCTAAAAAATTGGCGCCCCATCACACTTTTAAATGTCGATTATAAAGTTTTAGCCAAGTTATTAGCTGTCCGTTTTAAACCTTTTATTCATAAATTAATTCACCCAAATCAGGTTTGTGGGGTACCTGGAAGGTCTATAGCTGAATCCCTAAATATTTTAAGAGATGTTTTATGGTATTTTAAGGATAGAAATCAAACTGTAGCAATTTTATCCTTAGACTTTGAAAAAGCCTTTGATAGGGTCTCCCATGAATACCTGTTTTTAGTTCTTAAAAAGATGGCAGTGCCTGAAACGATTTTAAGCCGAATCATGCTTTTATACCGATCCTGTTTTAGTCAAGTCTCTGTTAATGGCTTTTTAACCAGCGGTGTTCCTCTTTTATCAGGTGTCAAACAGGGCTGCCCCCTGTCCCCACTCCTTTTTATTTGCGCAATCGAACCACTGATGGCCCTCCTCAGAAAAGACCGGGTAGTAAGAGGCGTACCGATACCTGGTGGAGGAGGGACCCATCTAAAGGTGTTGGGGTACATGGATGATGTCACCATACTGTGCCCGGACTCTCCATCCATGAGGGGGGCATTGAGGAACACCAGCTATTTCTGCGAGGTCTCTGGTTTTAAGCTAAACACAGATAAATGTGACTGTTTTTATATTGGCTCCTGGGATTCATCCATCACCCCAGGAGTCACAATGCAACAGGATCAAATTAAAGTTTTAGGTATTGTTTTTAACCAGGTCAATGATGGGAGCCCTAACTGGGATTCAGCTATAGCTAAGATGGAGAAGAAGATTTTAATGTGGAATCTTAGAAACCTTACCATGGAGGGGAAGATTTTAATAATAAAGATGGTTTTACTCCCTATTATGCTATACATTGCCATGGTATTTCCTCCATCTATTTTATACATTAAAAAAGTAACTAGAATTGTTTTTACTTTTTTATGGGGTTCAAAAATGGAGAAATTAAAGCGTGATTTTATGTACAAAAGTAAAGATAATGGCGGGAAAGATGTTCCTAACCTTTTTACTTTCTTTTACATAAAGTATTTCTGTTTCTGTTTTAAAATTATTAAATCCGATGGCATTTTTAGCTGCTTTTTAAGGTACGCTGCGGGCATGGTTTTTAAAAGATGGTTGCGCATCCCTCTGAACGCTCCGGTGCTTCTGTGTCCCCCAAAACATTATGTGGTGTTGGAAAAGACAGTCAGGCTCCTAGGTCTCCAAGATTTGGAGCCTGACATACTGGGGGACCAGAGAAAGGTATCAAAGGTCCTCAGGCGGAGTGAGGTTACCCTGGCAGTGTCCAATTTCACACAGGCAAGATCCAAAAAGGTATGGCGGAACGTGTACGGGAAGTTTCTGGCGAATGTACACAGGGATCTTGCCTGGGCAATCGTCCACCAGTGCCTCCCTACTCGTGAGTTCCAGCACAGGCGAGGACTGGTGGCGAGAGCCAAGTGCCCGAGAGATGGCTGCGGAGTGGACGAAACGGTGCTGCACATATTTTGGAACTGCCCTTTTGCACGGGAGCTTTGGAGGAAGGTAGGCCCACTTTTGAAGTGGGCCTGCGGCCTAAAAGATTTTAATCACGAATGTGTCTTTTACGGTCTTTTTAACTGCCCCAATTTTAAACAGCAGATGATCTGCTGGATGATTATTAATTGTTTTAAAAATGCCATCTGGAAAGTTAGGAACATCTTACTTTTTAAACATGATTTTATTGATGTTAAAAACTGTATAAAGCTGGCCCTGAGTGAGATGTACATCTATTACCTAAGAGACAAGAAACAGTTGGGGGCCAGCGAGGCAGCATCCATGTGGTGTCTGCCTCTATGGAACGAAATAACAATATAATCAGTTTTTATGACATTTGTATAATGTTTTATCCTGCCATTTTTATTTCTTCTCCTTTTATTACTGGTTTTATTATTTGTATTTTAAAACTTTTGTGAACCTTTTATTATTTTGCATTTTAAATTTTGTATGGTTTCTTATTTATTGAATAAAATTTTGTTGAAACCTTATCTGTTCTTATCAGTTTAATATCTGATACGTCCCCTATCTGGGGACCATATATTAAATGGATTTTTGAGAACGGGGGCCGATTTCGAAGCTTGCTTCCGTCGCCCTATGCATTGACCCGATATGGCAGTATCTTCGGGTACAGTGCACCACCCCCTTACAGGGTTAAAAAGAAAGATTCCTACTTTCATTGCTACCTGCTTGCTGGCTAGCCAGCTAGCCAGCCCTGTGGGCCTTGCTGCTGCTGCAGCCAAAAAACAAAAGGTGGTGCTGCTGCTGCTTCTGCTGCTTCTGCTTCTGCTTGTGTCTGGCCCCTGTTGGAGCGTCCAGGCACAGGACTTCTGCTGCTGCTGACTAAATGGCCTCCTTAATTGGATCATTTGAGTAGCCAGCACACCTGTGCAGGTAGGGCATGACATGATAGGCAGCTGCCTTGATAGCGGGTGGGTGCTGAATGTTCCTAATTGACAAAATAAGATTAATGCTTATGAAGAAATATAAAATCTCATCCCTTCCCCAATATCGCGCCACACCCCTACCCCTTAATTCCCTGGTTGAACTTGATGGACATATGTCTTTTTTCGACCGTACTAACTATGTAACTATGTAACATAACATGGGGGGGGGGGGGGTCTCCTGGCTGTTCACACAGGTGTGTCATTGCTGTACATTGACCATGCATTGCTTCTGTGGTATTGCAAAGGCAAAGACAAATGCTTCCAGCCATCCATTGCACTAATGGATTGGTCATCAGCTGGCTGTCTATGTCCCGCATCAATATAGACCAAAGTACAGAGGGTTAGGCTATGCTATTGTGCACCTACCTGATGCATCAGAAGGTGCGAGGCCCTTGCTAAATTCTGTGCACAGACTTTGAGATCTATGCTTTAGACTGTATCTAAACCTGCTCCAACATGGACTGACATTCTGGCCTACTTTCAGCCGATGCGACTTGTCTGTCGCTGAACAGTCGCTTTTTATGTATTCAGCACCTATGTATAATGTTGTAAAAATGCTCTAGAAGCTAAAGTCGCAGAAATGTCACACATATTTGGCCTGCAACTTTCTGTGCGACAAATTCAGACAGGAAAAATCAGTATAAATCCTTAGAAAATTATCCCCCAGTGTCTCCATCTGCTGGCGGTATTGAATAAGCATTGCTGCACTGATGGGGTATGCATTAGACGAAAAAAAAGAAGAAAAAGAAGAATAATACGCCCAGAAAAGAGGCGAAAAGGAGAAAAACGTAAAAAAACGTGAAAAAAAAGTAAGAGGAAGAGAAGGGAAAAAAAGGTGGAAATGGGTTTAAAAGTGATTTCGGCGGAGAAATATATATATATATATATATATATATATATATATATATATATATATATGCGCACACACACACATAGATATAAACGTATTCTCCGTTGAGATATTGCAGCCGCTGCTGTGTCCAGGCCCAGGAGCCTTAGCACTGTGCTGTGATGTCACTCAATACCACTGACATCACTAGGTGTAAGCAACATCTCTCCTTTGCTGTGTATGTGACTATGGAGCTGTTTGGTGATGTCGTCTATTACGGCCTTCATAGAAGCAACAGGAGATTGTTGCATCCATCTTGAACCCTCAGAACTACAGTGCTATGATGTCACTCACTTCCACAGGCCTTGCAGAGTGTAAACAACAACAACCCAGCTTTGTTGTGTATGTAACCATAGGGATTTGTGATGTCACCTAGAACCTTCACAGCAGCGACAGCTTTATGAGGAGCATCAGCACTGCTCTGCCTGAGCAGAACCATCACCGCCATAGGTTGTCAAATAACCCGGATTTAACCCACACAGGTAAGTCCAATGGGGTGCAGGCATGTCCTCTATGCTTACAGCTTCCCGTGGGTGTTGGTTTGATACCGTTTGGGGACAGCCAAGGAGGCATCTGCAGGCAACAAAGGTAGGTGTGTGCTTGTGTGTGTGTTTCCTATGCAGATCCTAAGCCCAGTGTCACATGCAAGTAGGAGGAGTAAGAAGGGTTCCTGGCAAATCCGGGTTATGGATTGCATTTAAAAAGGCCCCGTGGGAGTGCAATGGGCCCCTGTCTTGCTGCTTAGCAATAATGGTATGGGTTTAGGTTCTGCTGTGTGTACTGGTGGTTGACTGCCCCCCAGCCCAGAGTGTGCATGGAAAATTGTCTGGCAGCCTCCCTGACAGCAAGCAGTGATAGTGCCCATGAAGGGGACCTTGTTGGGCCCACCCCTTTCACGGTTATCGCTTCTCGGCCTTTTGGCTAAGATCAAGTGTAGTATCTGTTCTTATCAGTTTAATATCTGATACGTCCCCTATCTGGGGACCATATATTAAATGGATTTTTGAGAACGGGGGCCGATTTCGAAGCTTGCTTCTGTCGCCCTATGCATTGACCCGATATGGCAGTATCTTCGGGTACAGTGCACCACCCCCTTACAGGGTTAAAAAGAAAGATTCCTACTTTCATTGCTACCTGCTTGCTGGCTAGCCAGCTAGCCAGCCCTGTGGGCCTTGCTGCTGCTGCAGCCAAAAAACAAAAGGTGGTGCTGCTGCTGCTTCTGCTGCTTCTGCTTCTGCTTGTGTCTGGCCCCTGTTGGAGCGTCCAGGCACAGGACTTCTGCTGCTGCTGACTAAATGGCCTCCTTAATTGGATCATTTGAGTAGCCAGCACACCTGTGCAGGTAGGGCATGACATGATAGGCAGCTGCCTTGATAGCGGGTGGGTGCTGAATGTTCCTAATTGACAAAATAAGATTAATGCTTATGAAGAAATATAAAATCTCATCCCTTCCCCAATATCGCGCCACACCCCTACCCCTTAATTCCCTGGTTGAACTTGATGGACATATGTCTTTTTTCGACCGTACTAACTATGTAACTATGTAACATAACATGGGGGGGGGGGTCTCCTGGCTGTTCACACAGGTGTGTCATTGCTGTACATTGACCATGCATTGCTTCTGTGGTATTGCAAAGGCAAAGACAAATGCTTCCAGCCATCCATTGCACTAATGGATTGGTCATCAGCTGGCTGTCTATGTCCCGCATCAATATAGACCAAAGTACAGAGGGTTAGGCTATGCTATTGTGCACCTACCTGATGCATCAGAAGGTGCGAGGCCCTTGCTAAATTCTGTGCACAGACTTTGAGATCTATGCTTTAGACTGTATCTAAACCTGCTCCAACATGGACTGACATTCTGGCCTACTTTCAGCCGATGCGACTTGTCTGTCGCTGAACAGTCGCTTTTTATGTATTCAGCACCTATGTATAATGTTGTAAAAATGCTCTAGAAGCTAAAGTCGCAGAAATGTCACACATATTTGGCCTGCAACTTTCTGTGCGACAAATTCAGACAGGAAAAATCAGTATAAATCCTTAGAAAATTATCCCCCAGTGTCTCCATCTGCTGGCGGTATTGAATAAGCATTGCTGCACTGATGGGGTATGCATTAGACGAAAAAAAAGAAGAAAAAGAAGAATAATACGCCCAGAAAAGAGGCGAAAAGGAGAAAAACGTAAAAAAACGTGAAAAAAAAGTAAGAGGAAGAGAAGGGAAAAAAAGGTGGAAATGGGTTTAAAAGTGATTTCGGCGGAGAAATATATATATATATATATATATATATATATATATATATATATATGCGCACACACACACATAGATATAAACGTATTCTCCGTTGAGATATTGCAGCCGCTGCTGTGTCCAGGCCCAGGAGCCTTAGCACTGTGCTGTGATGTCACTCAATACCACTGACATCACTAGGTGTAAACAACATCTCTCCTTTGCTGTGTATGTGACTATGGAGCTGTTTGGTGATGTCGTCTATTACGGCCTTCATAGAAGCAACAGGAGATTGTTGCATCCATCTTGAACCCTCAGAACTACAGTGCTATGATGTCACTCACTTCCACAGGCCTTGCAGAGTGTAAACAACAACAACCCAGCTTTGTTGTGTATGTAACCATAGGGATTTGTGATGTCACCTAGAACCTTCACAGCAGCGACAGCTTTATGAGGAGCATCAGCACTGCTCTGCCTGAGCAGAACCATCACCGCCATAGGTTGTCAAATAACCCGGATTTAACCCACACAGGTAAGTCCAATGGGGTGCAGGCATGTCCTCTATGCTTACAGCTTCCCGTGGGTGTTGGTTTGATACCGTTTGGGGACAGCCAAGGAGGCATCTGCAGGCAACAAAGGTAGGTGTGTGCTTGTGTGTGTGTTTCCTATGCAGATCCTAAGCCCAGTGTCACATGCAAGTAGGAGGAGTAAGAAGGGTTCCTGGCAAATCCGGGTTATGGATTGCATTTAAAAAGGCCCCGTGGGAGTGCAATGGGCCCCTGTCTTGCTGCTTAGCAATAATGGTATGGGTTTAGGTTCTGCTGTGTGTACTGGTGGTTGACTGCCCCCCAGCCCAGAGTGTGCATGGAAAATTGTCTGGCAGCCTCCCTGACAGCAAGCAGTGATAGTGCCCATGAAGGGGACCTTGTTGGGCCCGCCCCTTTCACGGTTATCGCTTCTCGGCCTTTTGGCTAAGATCAAGTGTAGTATCTGTTCTTATCAGTTTAATATCTGATACGTCCCCTATCTGGGGACCATATATTAAATGGATTTTTGAGAACGGGGGCCGATTTCGAAGCTTGCTTCCGTCGCCCTATGCATTGACCCGATATGGCAGTATCTTCGGGTACAGTGCACCACCCCCTTACAGGGTTAAAAAGAAAGATTCCTACTTTCATTGCTACCTGCTTGCTGGCTAGCCAGCTAGCCAGCCCTGTGGGCCTTGCTGCTGCTGCAGCCAAAAAACAAAAGGTGGTGCTGCTGCTGCTTCTGCTGCTTCTGCTTCTGCTTGTGTCTGGCCCCTGTTGGAGCGTCCAGGCACAGGACTTCTGCTGCTGCTGACTAAATGGCCTCCTTAATTGGATCATTTGAGTAGCCAGCACACCTGTGCAGGTAGGGCATGACATGATAGGCAGCTGCCTTGATAGCGGGTGGGTGCTGAATGTTCCTAATTGACAAAATAAGATTAATGCTTATGAAGAAATATAAAATCTCATCCCTTCCCCAATATCGCGCCACACCCCTACCCCTTAATTCCCTGGTTGAACTTGATGGACATATGTCTTTTTTCGACCGTACTAACTATGTAACTATGTAACATAACATGGGGGGGGGGGTCTCCTGGCTGTTCACACAGGTGTGTCATTGCTGTACATTGACCATGCATTGCTTCTGTGGTATTGCAAAGGCAAAGACAAATGCTTCCAGCCATCCATTGCACTAATGGATTGGTCATCAGCTGGCTGTCTATGTCCCGCATCAATATAGACCAAAGTACAGAGGGTTAGGCTATGCTATTGTGCACCTACCTGATGCATCAGAAGGTGCGAGGCCCTTGCTAAATTCTGTGCACAGACTTTGAGATCTATACTTTAGACTGTATCTAAACCTGCTCCAACATGGACTGACATTCTGGCCTACTTTCAGCCGATGCGACTTGTCTGTCGCTGAACAGTCGCTTTTTATGTATTCAGCACCTATGTATAATGTTGTAAAAATGCTCTAGAAGCTAAAGTCGCAGAAATGTCACACATATTTGGCCTGCAACTTTCTGTGCGACAAATTCAGACAGGAAAAATCAGTATAAATCCTTAGAAAATTATCCCCCAGTGTCTCCATCTGCTGGCGGTATTGAATAAGCATTGCTGCACTGATGGGGTATGCATTAGACGAAAAAAAAGAAGAAAAAGAAGAATAATACGCCCAGAAAAGAGGTCGAAAAGGAGAAAAACGTAAAAAAACGTGAAAAAAAAGTAAGAGGAAGAGAAGGGAAAAAAAGGTGGAAATGGGTTTAAAAGTGATTTCGGCGGAGAATATATATATATATATATATATATATATATATATATATATATATGCGCACACACACACATAGATATAAACGTATTCTCCGTTGAGATATTGCAGCCGCTGCTGTGTCCAGGCCCAGGAGCCTTAGCACTGTGCTGTGATGTCACTCAATACCACTGACATCACTAGGTGTAAACAACATCTCTCCTTTGCTGTGTATGTGACTATGGAGCTGTTTGGTGATGTCGTCTATTACGGCCTTCATAGAAGCAACAGGAGATTGTTGCATCCATCTTGAACCCTCAGAACTACAGTGCTATGATGTCACTCACTTCCACAGGCCTTGCAGAGTGTAAACAACAACAACCCAGCTTTGTTGTGTATGTAACCATAGGGATTTGTGATGTCACCTAGAACCTTCACAGCAGCGACAGCTTTATGAGGAGCATCAGCACTGCTCTGCCTGAGCAGAACCATCACCGCCATAGGTTGTCAAATAACCCGGATTTAACCCACACAGGTAAGTCCAATGGGGTGCAGGCATGTCCTCTATGCTTACAGCTTCCCGTGGGTGTTGGTTTGATACCGTTTGGGGACAGCCAAGGAGGCATCTGCAGGCAACAAAGGTAGGTGTGTGCTTGTGTGTGTGTTTCCTATGCAGATCCTAAGCCCAGTGTCACATGCAAGTAGGAGGAGTAAGAAGGGTTCCTGGCAAATCCGGGTTATGGATTGCATTTAAAAAGGCCCCGTGGGAGTGCAATGGGCCCCTGTCTTGCTGCTTAGCAATAATGGTATGGGTTTAGGTTCTGCTGTGTGTACTGGTGGTTGACTGCCCCCCAGCCCAGAGTGTGCATGGAAAATTGTCTGGCAGCCTCCCTGACAGCAAGCAGTGATAGTGCCCATGAAGGGGACCTTGTTGGGCCCGCCCCTTTCACGGTTATCGCTTCTCGGCCTTTTGGCTAAGATCAAGTGTAGTATCTGTTCTTATCAGTTTAATATCTGATACGTCCCCTATCTGGGGACCATATATTAAATGGATTTTTGAGAACGGGGGCCGATTTCGAAGCTTGCTTCTGTCGCCCTATGCATTGACCCGATATGGCAGTATCTTCGGGTACAGTGCACCACCCCCTTACAGGGTTAAAAAGAAAGATTCCTACTTTCATTGCTACCTGCTTGCTGGCTAGCCAGCTAGCCAGCCCTGTGGGCCTTGCTGCTGCTGCAGCCAAAAAACAAAAGGTGGTGCTGCTGCTGCTTCTGCTGCTTCTGCTTCTGCTTGTGTCTGGCCCCTGTTGGAGCGTCCAGGCACAGGACTTCTGCTGCTGCTGACTAAATGGCCTCCTTAATTGGATCATTTGAGTAGCCAGCACACCTGTGCAGGTAGGGCATGACATGATAGGCAGCTGCCTTGATAGCGGGTGGGTGCTGAATGTTCCTAATTGACAAAATAAGATTAATGCTTATGAAGAAATATAAAATCTCATCCCTTCCCCAATATCGCGCCACACCCCTACCCCTTAATTCCCTGGTTGAACTTGATGGACATATGTCTTTTTTCGACCGTACTAACTATGTAACTATGTAACATAACATGGGGGGGGGGGTCTCCTGGCTGTTCACACAGGTGTGTCATTGCTGTACATTGACCATGCATTGCTTCTGTGGTATTGCAAAGGCAAAGACAAATGCTTCCAGCCATCCATTGCACTAATGGATTGGTCATCAGCTGGCTGTCTATGTCCCGCATCAATATAGACCAAAGTACAGAGGGTTAGGCTATGCTATTGTGCACCTACCTGATGCATCAGAAGGTGCGAGGCCCTTGCTAAATTCTGTGCACAGACTTTGAGATCTATGCTTTAGACTGTATCTAAACCTGCTCCAACATGGACTGACATTCTGGCCTACTTTCAGCCGATGCGACTTGTCTGTCGCTGAACAGTCGCTTTTTATGTATTCAGCACCTATGTATAATGTTGTAAAAATGCTCTAGAAGCTAAAGTCGCAGAAATGTCACACATATTTGGCCTGCAACTTTCTGTGCGACAAATTCAGACAGGAAAAATCAGTATAAATCCTTAGAAAATTATCCCCCAGTGTCTCCATCTGCTGGCGGTATTGAATAAGCATTGCTGCACTGATGGGGTATGCATTAGACGAAAAAAAAGAAGAAAAAGAAGAATAATACGCCCAGAAAAGAGGCGAAAAGGAGAAAAACGTAAAAAAACGTGAAAAAAAAGTAAGAGGAAGAGAAGGGAAAAAAAGGTGGAAATGGGTTTAAAAGTGATTTCGGCGGAGAAATATATATATATATATATATATATATATATATATATATATATATATGCGCACACACACACATAGATATAAACGTATTCTCCGTTGAGATATTGCAGCCGCTGCTGTGTCCAGGCCCAGGAGCCTTAGCACTGTGCTGTGATGTCACTCAATACCACTGACATCACTAGGTGTAAACAACATCTCTCCTTTGCTGTGTATGTGACTATGGAGCTGTTTGGTGATGTCGTCTATTACGGCCTTCATAGAAGCAACAGGAGATTGTTGCATCCATCTTGAACCCTCAGAACTACAGTGCTATGATGTCACTCACTTCCACAGGCCTTGCAGAGTGTAAACAACAACAACCCAGCTTTGTTGTGTATGTAACCATAGGGATTTGTGATGTCACCTAGAACCTTCACAGCAGCGACAGCTTTATGAGGAGCATCAGCACTGCTCTGCCTGAGCAGAACCATCACCGCCATAGGTTGTCAAATAACCCGGATTTAACCCACACAGGTAAGTCCAATGGGGTGCAGGCATGTCCTCTATGCTTACAGCTTCCCGTGGGTGTTGGTTTGATACCGTTTGGGGACAGCCAAGGAGGCATCTGCAGGCAACAAAGGTAGGTGTGTGCTTGTGTGTGTGTTTCCTATGCAGATCCTAAGCCCAGTGTCACATGCAAGTAGGAGGAGTAAGAAGGGTTCCTGGCAAATCCGGGTTATGGATTGCATTTAAAAAGGCCCCGTGGGAGTGCAATGGGCCCCTGTCTTGCTGCTTAGCAATAATGGTATGGGTTTAGGTTCTGCTGTGTGTACTGGTGGTTGACTGCCCCCCAGCCCAGAGTGTGCATGGAAAATTGTCTGGCAGCCTCCCTGACAGCAAGCAGTGATAGTGCCCATGAAGGGGACCTTGTTGGGCCCGCCCCTTTCACGGTTATCGCTTCTCGGCCTTTTGGCTAAGATCAAGTGTAGTATCTGTTCTTATCAGTTTAATATCTGATACGTCCCCTATCTGGGGACCATATATTAAATGGATTTTTGAGAACGGGGGCCGATTTCGAAGCTTGCTTCCGTCGCCCTATGCATTGACCCGATATGGCAGTATCTTCGGGTACAGTGCACCACCCCCTTACAGGGTTAAAAAGAAAGATTCCTACTTTCATTGCTACCTGCTTGCTGGCTAGCCAGCTAGCCAGCCCTGTGGGCCTTGCTGCTGCTGCAGCCAAAAAACAAAAGGTGGTGCTGCTGCTGCTTCTGCTGCTTCTGCTTCTGCTTGTGTCTGGCCCCTGTTGGAGCGTCCAGGCACAGGACTTCTGCTGCTGCTGACTAAATGGCCTCCTTAATTGGATCATTTGAGTAGCCAGCACACCTGTGCAGGTAGGGCATGACATGATAGGCAGCTGCCTTGATAGCGGGTGGGTGCTGAATGTTCCTAATTGACAAAATAAGATTAATGCTTATGAAGAAATATAAAATCTCATCCCTTCCCCAATATCGCGCCACACCCCTACCCCTTAATTCCCTGGTTGAACTTGATGGACATATGTCTTTTTTCGACCGTACTAACTATGTAACATAACATGGGGGGGGGGGTCTCCTGGCTGTTCACACAGGTGTGTCATTGCTGTACATTGACCATGCATTGCTTCTGTGGTATTGCAAAGGCAAAGACAAATGCTTCCAGCCATCCATTGCACTAATGGATTGGTCATCAGCTGGCTGTCTATGTCCCGCATCAATATAGACCAAAGTACAGAGGGTTAGGCTATGCTATTGTGCACCTACCTGATGCATCAGAAGGTGCGAGGCCCTTGCTAAATTCTGTGCACAGACTTTGAGATCTATGCTTTAGACTGTATCTAAACCTGCTCCAACATGGACTGACATTCTGGCCTACTTTCAGCCGATGCGACTTGTCTGTCGCTGAACAGTCGCTTTTTATGTATTCAGCACCTATGTATAATGTTGTAAAAATGCTCTAGAAGCTAAAGTCGCAGAAATGTCACACATATTTGGCCTGCAACTTTCTGTGCGACAAATTCAGACAGGAAAAATCAGTATAAATCCTTAGAAAATTATCCCCCAGTGTCTCCATCTGCTGGCGGTATTGAATAAGCATTGCTGCACTGATGGGGTATGCATTAGACGAAAAAAAAGAAGAAAAAGAAGAATAATACGCCCAGAAAAGAGGCGAAAAGGAGAAAAACGTAAAAAAACGTGAAAAAAAAGTAAGAGGAAGAGAAGGGAAAAAAAGGTGGAAATGGGTTTAAAAGTGATTTCGGCGGAGAAATATATATATATATATATATATATATATATATATATATATATATATATATATATGTGCACACACACACATAGATATAAACGTATTCTCCGTTGAGATATTGCAGCCGCTGCTGTGTCCAGGCCCAGGAGCCTTAGCACTGTGCTGTGATGTCACTCAATACCACTGACATCACTAGGTGTAAACAACATCTCTCCTTTGCTGTGTATGTGACTATGGAGCTGTTTGGTGATGTCGTCTATTACGGCCTTCATAGAAGCAACAGGAGATTGTTGCATCCATCTTGAACCCTCAGAACTACAGTGCTATGATGTCACTCACTTCCACAGGCCTTGCAGAGTGTAAACAACAACAACCCAGCTTTGTTGTGTATGTAACCATAGGGATTTGTGATGTCACCTAGAACCTTCACAGCAGCGACAGCTTTATGAGGAGCATCAGCACTGCTCTGCCTGAGCAGAACCATCACCGCCATAGGTTGTCAAATAACCCGGATTTAACCCACACAGGTAAGTCCAATGGGGTGCAGGCATGTCCTCTATGCTTACAGCTTCCCGTGGGTGTTGGTTTGATACCGTTTGGGGACAGCCAAGGAGGCATCTGCAGGCAACAAAGGTAGGTGTGTGCTTGTGTGTGTGTTTCCTATGCAGATCCTAAGCCCAGTGTCACATGCAAGTAGGAGGAGTAAGAAGGGTTCCTGGCAAATCCGGGTTATGGATTGCATTTAAAAAGGCCCCGTGGGAGTGCAATGGGCCCCTGTCTTGCTGCTTAGCAATAATGGTATGGGTTTAGGTTCTGCTGTGTGTACTGGTGGTTGACTGCCCCCCAGCCCAGAGTGTGCATGGAAAATTGTCTGGCAGCCTCCCTGACAGCAAGCAGTGATAGTGCCCATGAAGGGGACCTTGTTGGGCCCGCCCCTTTCACGGTTATCGCTTCTCGGCCTTTTGGCTAAGATCAAGTGTAGTATCTGTTCTTATCAGTTTAATATCTGATACGTCCCCTATTTGGGGACCATATATTAAATGGATTTTTGAGAACGGGGGCCGATTTCGAAGCTTGCTTCCGTCGCCCTATGCATTGACCCGATATGGCAGTATCTTCGGGTACAGTGCACCACCCCCTTACAGGGTTAAAAAGAAAGATTCCTACTTTCATTGCTACCTGCTTGCTGGCTAGCCAGCTAGCCAGCCCTGTGGGCCTTGCTGCTGCTGCAGCCAAAAAACAAAAGGTGGTGCTGCTGCTGCTTCTGCTGCTTCTGCTTCTGCTTGTGTCTGGCCCCTGTTGGAGCGTCCAGGCACAGGACTTCTGCTGCTGCTGACTAAATGGCCTCCTTAATTGGATCATTTGAGTAGCCAGCACACCTGTGCAGGTAGGGCATGACATGATAGGCAGCTGCCTTGATAGCGGGTGGGTGCTGAATGTTCCTAATTGACAAAATAAGATTAATGCTTATGAAGAAATATAAAATCTCATCCCTTCCCCAATATCGCGCCACACCCCTACCCCTTAATTCCCTGGTTGAACTTGATGGACATATGTCTTTTTTCGACCGTACTAACTATGTAACATAACATGGGGGGGGGGGGTCTCCTGGCTGTTCACACAGGTGTGTCATTGCTGTACATTGACCATGCATTGCTTCTGTGGTATTGCAAAGGCAAAGACAAATGCTTCCAGCCATCCATTGCACTAATGGATTGGTCATCAGCTGGCTGTCTATGTCCCGCATCAATATAGACCAAAGTACAGAGGGTTAGGCTATGCTATTGTGCACCTACCTGATGCATCAGAAGGTGTGAGGCCCTTGCTAAATTCTGTGCACAGACTTTGAGATCTATGCTTTAGACTGTATCTAAACCTGCTCCAACATGGACTGACATTCTGGCCTACTTTCAGCCGATGCGACTTGTCTGTCGCTGAACAGTCGCTTTTTATGTATTCAGCACCTATGTATAATGTTGTAAAAATGCTCTAGAAGCTAAAGTCGCAGAAATGTCACACATATTTGGCCTGCAACTTTCTGTGCGACAAATTCAGACAGGAAAAATCAGTATAAATCCTTAGAAAATTATCCCCCAGTGTCTCCATCTGCTGGCGGTATTGAATAAGCATTGCTGCACTGATGGGGTATGCATTAGACGAAAAAAAAGAAGAAAAAGAAGAATAATACGCCCAGAAAAGAGGCGAAAAGGAGAAAAACGTAAAAAAACGTGAAAAAAAAGTAAGAGGAAGAGAAGGGAAAAAAAGGTGGAAATGGGTTTAAAAGTGATTTCGGCGGAGAAATATATATATATATATATATATATATATATATATATATATATATATATATATATATGTGCACACACACACATAGATATAAACGTATTCTCCGTTGAGATATTGCAGCCGCTGCTGTGTCCAGGCCCAGGAGCCTTAGCACTGTGCTGTGATGTCACTCAATACCACTGACATCACTAGGTGTAAACAACATCTCTCCTTTGCTGTGTATGTGACTATGGAGCTGTTTGGTGATGTCGTCTATTACGGCCTTCATAGAAGCAACAGGAGATTGTTGCATCCATCTTGAACCCTCAGAACTACAGTGCTATGATGTCACTCACTTCCACAGGCCTTGCAGAGTGTAAACAACAACAACCCAGCTTTGTTGTGTATGTAACCATAGGGATTTGTGATGTCACCTAGAACCTTCACAGCAGCGACAGCTTTATGAGGAGCATCAGCACTGCTCTGCCTGAGCAGAACCATCACCGCCATAGGTTGTCAAATAACCCGGATTTAACCCACACAGGTAAGTCCAATGGGGTGCAGGCATGTCCTCTATGCTTACAGCTTCCCGTGGGTGTTGGTTTGATACCGTTTGGGGACAGCCAAGGAGGCATCTGCAGGCAACAAAGGTAGGTGTGTGCTTGTGTGTGTGTTTCCTATGCAGATCCTAAGCCCAGTGTCACATGCAAGTAGGAGGAGTAAGAAGGGTTCCTGGCAAATCCGGGTTATGGATTGCATTTAAAAAGGCCCCGTGGGAGTGCAATGGGCCCCTGTCTTGCTGCTTAGCAATAATGGTATGGGTTTAGGTTCTGCTGTGTGTACTGGTGGTTGACTGCCCCCCAGCCCAGAGTGTGCATGGAAAATTGTCTGGCAGCCTCCCTGACAGCAAGCAGTGATAGTGCCCATGAAGGGGACCTTGTTGGGCCCGCCCCTTTCACGGTTATCGCTTCTCGGCCTTTTGGCTAAGATCAAGTGTAGTATCTGTTCTTATCAGTTTAATATCTGATACGTCCCCTATTTGGGGACCATATATTAAATGGATTTTTGAGAACGGGGGCCGATTTCGAAGCTTGCTTCCGTCGCCCTATGCATTGACCCGATATGGCAGTATCTTCGGGTACAGTGCACCACCCCCTTACAGGGTTAAAAAGAAAGATTCCTACTTTCATTGCTACCTGCTTGCTGGCTAGCCAGCTAGCCAGCCCTGTGGGCCTTGCTGCTGCTGCAGCCAAAAAACAAAAGGTGGTGCTGCTGCTGCTTCTGCTGCTTCTGCTTCTGCTTGTGTCTGGCCCCTGTTGGAGCGTCCAGGCACAGGACTTCTGCTGCTGCTGACTAAATGGCCTCCTTAATTGGATCATTTGAGTAGCCAGCACACCTGTGCAGGTAGGGCATGACATGATAGGCAGCTGCCTTGATAGCGGGTGGGTGCTGAATGTTCCTAATTGACAAAATAAGATTAATGCTTATGAAGAAATATAAAATCTCATCCCTTCCCCAATATCGCGCCACACCCCTACCCCTTAATTCCCTGGTTGAACTTGATGGACATATGTCTTTTTTCGACCGTACTAACTATGTAACATAACATGGGGGGGGGGGTCTCCTGGCTGTTCACACAGGTGTGTCATTGCTGTACATTGACCATGCATTGCTTCTGTGGTATTGCAAAGGCAAAGACAAATGCTTCCAGCCATCCATTGCACTAATGGATTGGTCATCAGCTGGCTGTCTATGTCCCGCATCAATATAGACCAAAGTACAGAGGGTTAGGCTATGCTATTGTGCACCTACCTGATGCATCAGAAGGTGCGAGGCCCTTGCTAAATTCTGTGCACAGACTTTGAGATCTATGCTTTAGACTGTATCTAAACCTGCTCCAACATGGACTGACATTCTGGCCTACTTTCAGCCGATGCGACTTGTCTGTCGCTGAACAGTCGCTTTTTATGTATTCAGCACCTATGTATAATGTTGTAAAAATGCTCTAGAAGCTAAAGTCGCAGAAATGTCACACATATTTGGCCTGCAACTTTCTGTGCGACAAATTCAGACAGGAAAAATCAGTATAAATCCTTAGAAAATTATCCCCCAGTGTCTCCATCTGCTGGCGGTATTGAATAAGCATTGCTGCACTGATGGGGTATGCATTAGACGAAAAAAAAGAAGAAAAAGAAGAATAATACGCCCAGAAAAGAGGCGAAAAGGAGAAAAACGTAAAAAAACGTGAAAAAAAAGTAAGAGGAAGAGAAGGGAAAAAAAGGTGGAAATGGGTTTAAAAGTGATTTCGGCGGAGAAATATATATATATATATATATATATATATATATATATATATATATATATATATGTGCACACACACACATAGATATAAACGTATTCTCCGTTGAGATATTGCAGCCGCTGCTGTGTCCAGGCCCAGGAGCCTTAGCACTGTGCTGTGATGTCACTCAATACCACTGACATCACTAGGTGTAAACAACATCTCTCCTTTGCTGTGTATGTGACTATGGAGCTGTTTGGTGATGTCGTCTATTACGGCCTTCATAGAAGCAACAGGAGATTGTTGCATCCATCTTGAACCCTCAGAACTACAGTGCTATGATGTCACTCACTTCCACAGGCCTTGCAGAGTGTAAACAACAACAACCCAGCTTTGTTGTGTATGTAACCATAGGGATTTGTGATGTCACCTAGAACCTTCACAGCAGCGACAGCTTTATGAGGAGCATCAGCACTGCTCTGCCTGAGCAGAACCATCACCGCCATAGGTTGTCAAATAACCCGGATTTAACCCACACAGGTAAGTCCAATGGGGTGCAGGCATGTCCTCTATGCTTACAGCTTCCCGTGGGTGTTGGTTTGATACCGTTTGGGGACAGCCAAGGAGGCATCTGCAGGCAACAAAGGTAGGTGTGTGCTTGTGTGTGTGTTTCCTATGCAGATCCTAAGCCCAGTGTCACATGCAAGTAGGAGGAGTAAGAAGGGTTCCTGGCAAATCCGGGTTATGGATTGCATTTAAAAAGGCCCCGTGGGAGTGCAATGGGCCCCTGTCTTGCTGCTTAGCAATAATGGTATGGGTTTAGGTTCTGCTGTGTGTACTGGTGGTTGACTGCCCCCCAGCCCAGAGTGTGCATGGAAAATTGTCTGGCAGCCTCCCTGACAGCAAGCAGTGATAGTGCCCATGAAGGGGACCTTGTTGGGCCCGCCCCTTTCACGGTTATCGCTTCTCGGCCTTTTGGCTAAGATCACGTGTGGATTTCTGTGCGTGGTTTGGGTTGAAAGGAGTGGTGATCGGGGCCCTCTTTACGGGGGGCCCTGGATTGTTGCTGAGCTGCGATTGTGGGTTTTACCTGCAAAAATGAGCGAGAAGGCGCGTGGACTTGAGGACACGGTGCGGATCTACGTTCCTGGCGAGCACCGGGGGACGATCGGACTTGACCAAATCGTTGTGGAGATTCTTCGCAAGCTTGATTACCTACAGGTATGGAATGTATTGGCTATACAGGATTTTCCTAGGCAAGGAATTTATGATATTACTTTTTGTGGTTCTGAGATTTGCCAGAGAGTCTATATGGATCTTGAAGAAATGAAGAGGAAAAGTGAGCCTGCTATAATGAAGAAGATTAAAGTGGAACCGTTATTTATGAATACAACAAAGGTAGTAATTGTCCACATGTATAATCCTAAGGTTTCTGATGAAATGGTTACAAACTTTTTGTTCCGGTATTGCGAGGAAGTGAAATTTATAGGAAGACTTAAGAACAAGTTTGGGTACTTTAATTGTAAGAGAAAGTTTATTGTAAAATTTAAAAAAGATGAAGGAATGCAAGATGGAAGGAAGAGCATACCACAGGTGTTTTCTATCGGAGGAGAGAGAGGTTTCTGCTTTTATGAAGGCCAGTTGCAATATTGTAGAAAGTGCCATGCCTATGGCCATGTGCAGGATTATTGCCCTGAGAAAGGAGAATGTTGCAGAAATTGTGGGAAAACTGGTCATGAAGCAAGTATTTGTACAGAGAAGAAGACATGTGATATCTGTGGAAGTGAGGAACATTTGGCAAGAGGCTGTGATATGTGGTATAAAAAGAAGAGAAGTTATGCTGATGCAGCTGGGAATAGAGGAGAACAAAGAGAAAAAGGGGGAGGGAGGTTTGTTCCTGGAGTTGGTGAGAGTGTGAGTGTGAGTGTTAATGTGGCACAGGTGGCTGAGGAAAGTTCTGTGATAGTGGAGCACATTAGCACTCAGGAGAGGTCAGGGGAGGAGGGTGTTTCCACTGCTGTGACTGGTGAGGAGACAGGTGTGGGAGGTGAATTTACCTTGGTGAAAAAGAAAAAAGCAAAAAAAGTGAAAGTGGTGGAGAAAATTGAGACAGTGTATGGTGATGTTCTTTCTAGTGAAGAGGCTATGGATGATATTGAATGTCCAAACCCAATTGTGGGGGAGGAGGAGGGAATGGAAGTTGTTGGGTCATCTCAGAGATCTCTAACACCTGGTCAGAGAGTTTCTCGCAGTAAGGAAGAAGAGGAGGAGGAAGATGAGGATGTGCAGGTTGTGAATAAAAGGTGTAAGACAGGGAGCTGGACTGAGGATCAGGAAGCCCTTGTTCTTGGTAGTGATAATGAAATAGACAGGGACTCTAACATAGGGTCGCCTGATTGTTTTGCAAGTTTACATAGGAAAGTTGAAGGCCAAAATGTTAATTTCTAAGTTAAGATGGATTTTAAAGCATTTGGTTTTCTTTTCCTAGTTATTATGACTTTGGTTGTAACAACTATTAATGTAAGAAGTATTGAGTCTGAAATTAGGAGAGCTGCAATTTTTGATATTCTTGAGAATGTTAGAAGTGATGTGATATGTTTACAGGAGTGTGCAATAAAGTCAGCACCTTATGCAAATGAGTGGAAGTGTGGGCAGTCCTTCTGGTCCACATGTGCAGAAAACAAAAATGAAGGTGTTGGGATTTTATTGCGAAACAGGGACATTAAAGTTTTAAATTGCCAAACTTTAGTACCTGGTCGTTGTATGGTTTTAATTTTTGAGGTTTTGGGCCAGAGGATGAGAATTTTTAATGTGTATGCTCCAGCAGAAAAACAAGCACGTTTGTCTTTTTTAGAGTCCCTTAAGTTTTTTATCCCTGGTCGTGAAGATACTATTATTGTTGGCGATTTTAACTGCATTAGATCCGTCAATGATCGTGAGAGCTCTGCTGAGGTTAGAACTGATATTACTTCCAATGTTTTAAATCAAATTATTCAAGACTTGCATTTTACTGATGTTGGACTGATGGTTAGCACTGATGAAAGATATACGTACATATCAGATAGTGGCCGCTGTAAATCCCGGATCGATTACATCCTGGTCTCTGATGGGATAAAGGTGGTCCGGTGCAATCAAATGATGTCAACTTTCTCAGACCACAAGATGGTGTCGGCTGAGATAAGTGTCACAGAGTCCCTTCATTTTGGGAGGGGGCTCTGGAAATTAAATGTAAGTCTATTGGAAGATGAGGAAGTAATGGCTGGTTTTAATCATGTGTTTTTATCCTGTGTTTCTAAACAACCTGATTTTAGTAATGTCTTAGTGTGGTGGGAATGGGCTAAAGGAGAGTTTTCTAATTTCTTTAAGATGTTTTGCATAAAGAGAGCACAAGAGAAGAGGAGGAGTGATGAAAGGCTTGTATCCCGGTTAGAGACTCTCTATAAGTTTAAACGTGTTGGTGTGGAGGTGGAGGATGAGATTGTTAAGGTGAAGGGGGAGATGAAAAAAAGGTTGTTGGAAAAGGGAAGGAATATTGTATATAAGTCTAAAGTGCAGCACCTAGAAGAAAATGAGCAGTGTACACGGTATTTCTTTAAAAAATGTTTTAATGCTAAAGGTGTTTTTAAATCTGTTTTTACCCCTACGGGGGAAGTTTTTGGAGAGGAGATGGTGAAGGAGATTGGCAGATTTTATGAGACACTCTTTAGTAATAAGAGCAGAGC
This sequence comes from Hyla sarda, assembly GCF_029499605.1. Classification (NCBI taxonomy): domain Eukaryota; kingdom Metazoa; phylum Chordata; class Amphibia; order Anura; family Hylidae; genus Hyla; species Hyla sarda. Next base: position 55,464 of record NW_026608464.1, read on the forward strand.
CAGTGAGACGGAGATGAATGATTATTGTAATATTTTGGAGAATAATGTTCCTGTTGAAAAAGTAGATTTTTTGATTGATGATGTTAGTGAAGGGGAGATCAAGCAGGCCCTGGATAAGATGGCCAAAGGGAAGACACCAGGCTGTGATGGTCTCCCCGCTGAGTTTTATTCCGCGTTCTGGAATATTTTAAGTAAAGAGTTTACACGGGTGGTGCAATATGTTTTTAACTCAGGTGTTTTAGCTGAATCTATGAAGAAAGGGGTCATAACATTAATTCATAAAAAAGGTGATGGCAGAGATCTTAAAAATTGGAGACCTATAACTTTATTAAATTGTGACTACAAGATAATTGCTAAGATTGTGGCTAATAGACTGAGTGATGTAGTGGACCACCTTGTGGGAGAATACCAAGTTTGTGCAGTACCGAAAAGAAAAATAACAGATAATTTATTGCTTTTAAGAGACTCTATTTATTACAGTAACTTTAACAAGAATGCACTGTTTGTTGAGTCCATAGATTTCGAAAAGGCTTATGATAAGGTTGCACATGATTTTATGTTCATTGCTTTAAAACACTTAGGTATTCCAGAAAAGTTATTATCTGTTATTATGAGTTTTTATCATGGGGTGACAAGTCAGATTTTAGTAAATGGGCATGTGGGGCCTGCTTTTAATGTCTTGTCTGGAGTCAGACAGGGATGCCCACTCTCCCCAATTCTGTTTATATGCGTTACAGAGGGCCTGTTGAAGAATGTGCAGAAAGATAAATGTGTGAGTGGTGTTTTTATTCCAGGTAGTGATGGTAGTAAGTTAAAGGTTTTAAGTTATATGGACGATGTGGTTTTTACTTGTACATCCCAAGCAGATCTCAACAGAGTAAATTTGCATGTGAGGATTTTTTGTTGTGTGGCTGGGATGAATGTGAACTGGGGGAAGTGCCAATTATGCAGTTTTGGGAACCAAGAGAATATAGTAGTGGATGGTGTTAAGGAAAAAGAAGACATTGAAGTGCTAGGAGTGATATTTGATAAATACCTCAAAGGAAAGAAAAGTTATGAGACTTTGGACAGTAAAATTGAGAAGAAGCTATCCTTCTGGAGGTTAAGGAACTTGTCACTTAAAGGGAAAGTTCTTATCATTAAGTCTGTAATCCTACCGCTTCTCTTGTATACGGCTATGGTGCTTCCTCCAGGGAAGTTATGGACTAGGAGAGTCACAAGGAAGCTTTTTGTGTTCTTCTGGGGGTCTAAGATGGAGAAAATGAGAAGAGAAGAAGTGATGAAGAGTATGAATTTGGGCGGATATAACTTTCCAAACATTGATCTGTTTTTAAAGGTGCACTATTTTCTTTTAATTTTTAAATTGATACAGTGCAATAATAGGGCGGCAGACATGAGTAAATACCTTGCAGGATGGTTGTTTTCCAAATGGGGCTGGTGTGAGAGGGATTTGAGGAGACCCATAGCACATGTGATACCTACCTTCTATGTGCTCCTCGGGTCTTTCAATGATCAATTTGGTTTGAGCTCTTTAGGTGAACCTGATAAAAAGAAAATAGAACAAGAAATAAGGAAAAATGAGAGATTATATGAAGTACCATTCTGCACTAATGCTCAGTCTGTGAAGCTTTGGAAGTTTTTTAAAGTTATTGGACTATCAAACAGACAAAAAGACGTTAGTTGGATGTCCTTTCATGGCTGCCTCCCAACCCGATCTTTTTTAAATGGAAGAGGTTTGAGAATAAGTGACAGATGCCCAAGAGAGGGTTGTGGAGGTAGAGAAGACTTAGTGCACCTTTATTGGGACTGTTTTTATGCAAAAGAATTTTTTATGTTTTTAAAGAAGTTTTTAATCCAACTCACTGGATATAACAGTTTTTCTTTTGAGAAAGTTTTTATTGGTCAAGATCTTAGTAAAAAGGAAGATACACGTACTAATTGGATTCTTTTTTCTGTTTTTAAAGAGGTTTTATGGGACTCACGCAATTTGCTTGTTTTTAAAAATGTTGTTATTTCTCCGAGGGAATTGAAAAGATTGTTTTTAGGAAGGATTTTTACTATCTTTCTACTGGACAAAAAGAGAATTGGTGAAGAAGAAGCGGAGAAAATCTGGATGCATACACGATGGAAAAATTTATAAGAAGTACGTAAAGGAGAAAGCTGTAAGTTTTTGACCAATTTCTGTGATTGTTTTTGACATGTTTTTTTGTTTTGTTGTTTGGTCACTTTTTCTTGGCACTCGGTTCCCTTAGTTAGTTTTTTCCGTATGATGTTTTTTCAGATATTGTTTTAAGTGACGAGTCTTGGTAGGTGACCTGATGATCGTCCAAACAATAGTCTGTAACTGAGGAAAAAAAAAAAAAAAAAAAAAAAAAATCTGTTCTTATCAGTTTAATATCTGATACGTCCCCTATTTGGGGACCATATATTAAATGGATTTTTGAGAACGGGGGCCGATTTCGAAGCTTGCTTCCGTCGCCCTATGCATTGACCCGATATGGCAGTATCTTCGGGTACAGTGCACCACCCCCTTACAGGGTTAAAAAGAAAGATTCCTACTTTCATTGCTACCTGCTTGCTGGCTAGCCAGCTAGCCAGCCCTGTGGGCCTTGCTGCTGCTGCAGCCAAAAAACAAAAGGTGGTGCTGCTGCTGCTTCTGCTGCTTCTGCTTCTGCTTGTGTCTGGCCCCTGTTGGAGCGTCCAGGCACAGGACTTCTGCTGCTGCTGACTAAATGGCCTCCTTAATTGGATCATTTGAGTAGCCAGCACACCTGTGCAGGTAGGGCATGACATGATAGGCAGCTGCCTTGATAGCGGGTGGGTGCTGAATGTTCCTAATTGACAAAATAAGATTAATGCTTATGAAGAAATATAAAATCTCATCCCTTCCCCAATATCGCGCCACACCCCTACCCCTTAATTCCCTGGTTGAACTTGATGGACATATGTCTTTTTTCGACCGTACTAACTATGTAACATAACATGGGGGGGGGGGTCTCCTGGCTGTTCACACAGGTGTGTCATTGCTGTACATTGACCATGCATTGCTTCTGTGGTATTGCAAAGGCAAAGACAAATGCTTCCAGCCATCCATTGCACTAATGGATTGGTCATCAGCTGGCTGTCTATGTCCCGCATCAATATAGACCAAAGTACAGAGGGTTAGGCTATGCTATTGTGCACCTACCTGATGCATCAGAAGGTGCGAGGCCCTTGCTAAATTCTGTGCACAGACTTTGAGATCTATGCTTTAGACTGTATCTAAACCTGCTCCAACATGGACTGACATTCTGGCCTACTTTCAGCCGATGCGACTTGTCTGTCGCTGAACAGTCGCTTTTTATGTATTCAGCACCTATGTATAATGTTGTAAAAATGCTCTAGAAGCTAAAGTCGCAGAAATGTCACACATATTTGGCCTGCAACTTTCTGTGCGACAAATTCAGACAGGAAAAATCAGTATAAATCCTTAGAAAATTATCCCCCAGTGTCTCCATCTGCTGGCGGTATTGAATAAGCATTGCTGCACTGATGGGGTATGCATTAGACGAAAAAAAAGAAGAAAAAGAAGAATAATACGCCCAGAAAAGAGGCGAAAAGGAGAAAAACGTAAAAAAACGTGAAAAAAAAGTAAGAGGAAGAGAAGGGAAAAAAAGGTGGAAATGGGTTTAAAAGTGATTTCGGCGGAGAAATATATATATATATATATATATATATATATATATATATATATATGTGCACACACACACATAGATATAAACGTATTCTCCGTTGAGATATTGCAGCCGCTGCTGTGTCCAGGCCCAGGAGCCTTAGCACTGTGCTGTGATGTCACTCAATACCACTGACATCACTAGGTGTAAACAACATCTCTCCTTTGCTGTGTATGTGACTATGGAGCTGTTTGGTGATGTCGTCTATTACGGCCTTCATAGAAGCAACAGGAGATTGTTGCATCCATCTTGAACCCTCAGAACTACAGTGCTATGATGTCACTCACTTCCACAGGCCTTGCAGAGTGTAAACAACAACAACCCAGCTTTGTTGTGTATGTAACCATAGGGATTTGTGATGTCACCTAGAACCTTCACAGCAGCGACAGCTTTATGAGGAGCATCAGCACTGCTCTGCCTGAGCAGAACCATCACCGCCATAGGTTGTCAAATAACCCGGATTTAACCCACACAGGTAAGTCCAATGGGGTGCAGGCATGTCCTCTATGCTTACAGCTTCCCGTGGGTGTTGGTTTGATACCGTTTGGGGACAGCCAAGGAGGCATCTGCAGGCAACAAAGGTAGGTGTGTGCTTGTGTGTGTGTTTCCTATGCAGATCCTAAGCCCAGTGTCACATGCAAGTAGGAGGAGTAAGAAGGGTTCCTGGCAAATCCGGGTTATGGATTGCATTTAAAAAGGCCCCGTGGGAGTGCAATGGGCCCCTGTCTTGCTGCTTAGCAATAATGGTATGGGTTTAGGTTCTGCTGTGTGTACTGGTGGTTGACTGCCCCCCAGCCCAGAGTGTGCATGGAAAATTGTCTGGCAGCCTCCCTGACAGCAAGCAGTGATAGTGCCCATGAAGGGGACCTTGTTGGGCCCGCCCCTTTCACGGTTATCGCTTCTCGGCCTTTTGGCTAAGATCAAGTGTAGTATCTGTTCTTATCAGTTTAATATCTGATACGTCCCCTATTTGGGGACCATATATTAAATGGATTTTTGAGAACGGGGGCCGATTTCGAAGCTTGCTTCCGTCGCCCTATGCATTGACCCGATATGGCAGTATCTTCGGGTACAGTGCACCACCCCCTTACAGGGTTAAAAAGAAAGATTCCTACTTTCATTGCTACCTGCTTGCTGGCTAGCCAGCTAGCCAGCCCTGTGGGCCTTGCTGCTGCTGCAGCCAAAAAACAAAAGGTGGTGCTGCTGCTGCTTCTGCTGCTTCTGCTTCTGCTTGTGTCTGGCCCCTGTTGGAGCGTCCAGGCACAGGACTTCTGCTGCTGCTGACTAAATGGCCTCCTTAATTGGATCATTTGAGTAGCCAGCACACCTGTGCAGGTAGGGCATGACATGATAGGCAGCTGCCTTGATAGCGGGTGGGTGCTGAATGTTCCTAATTGACAAAATAAGATTAATGCTTATGAAGAAATATAAAATCTCATCCCTTCCCCAATATCGCGCCACACCCCTACCCCTTAATTCCCTGGTTGAACTTGATGGACATATGTCTTTTTTCGACCGTACTAACTATGTAACATAACATGGGGGGGGGGGGTCTCCTGGCTGTTCACACAGGTGTGTCATTGCTGTACATTGACCATGCATTGCTTCTGTGGTATTGCAAAGGCAAAGACAAATGCTTCCAGCCATCCATTGCACTAATGGATTGGTCATCAGCTGGCTGTCTATGTCCCGCATCAATATAGACCAAAGTACAGAGGGTTAGGCTATGCTATTGTGCACCTACCTGATGCATCAGAAGGTGCGAGGCCCTTGCTAAATTCTGTGCACAGACTTTGAGATCTATGCTTTAGACTGTATCTAAACCTGCTCCAACATGGACTGACATTCTGGCCTACTTTCAGCCGATGCGACTTGTCTGTCGCTGAACAGTCGCTTTTTATGTATTCAGCACCTATGTATAATGTTGTAAAAATGCTCTAGAAGCTAAAGTCGCAGAAATGTCACACATATTTGGCCTGCAACTTTCTGTGCGACAAATTCAGACAGGAAAAATCAGTATAAATCCTTAGAAAATTATCCCCCAGTGTCTCCATCTGCTGGCGGTATTGAATAAGCATTGCTGCACTGATGGGGTATGCATTAGACGAAAAAAAAGAAGAAAAAGAAGAATAATACGCCCAGAAAAGAGGCGAAAAGGAGAAAAACGTAAAAAAACGTGAAAAAAAAGTAAGAGGAAGAGAAGGGAAAAAAAGGTGGAAATGGGTTTAAAAGTGATTTCGGCGGAGAAATATATATATATATATGCGCACACACACACATAGATATAAACGTATTCTCCGTTGAGATATTGCAGCCGCTGCTGTGTCCAGGCCCAGGAGCCTTAGCACTGTGCTGTGATGTCACTCAATACCACTGACATCACTAGGTGTAAACAACATCTCTCCTTTGCTGTGTATGTGACTATGGAGCTGTTTGGTGATGTCGTCTATTACGGCCTTCATAGAAGCAACAGGAGATTGTTGCATCCATCTTGAACCCTCAGAACTACAGTGCTATGATGTCACTCACTTCCACAGGCCTTGCAGAGTGTAAACAACAACAACCCAGCTTTGTTGTGTATGTAACCATAGGGATTTGTGATGTCACCTAGAACCTTCACAGCAGCGACAGCTTTATGAGGAGCATCAGCACTGCTCTGCCTGAGCAGAACCATCACCGCCATAGGTTGTCAAATAACCCGGATTTAACCCACACAGGTAAGTCCAATGGGGTGCAGGCATGTCCTCTATGCTTACAGCTTCCCGTGGGTGTTGGTTTGATACCGTTTGGGGACAGCCAAGGAGGCATCTGCAGGCAACAAAGGTAGGTGTGTGCTTGTGTGTGTGTTTCCTATGCAGATCCTAAGCCCAGTGTCACATGCAAGTAGGAGGAGTAAGAAGGGTTCCTGGCAAATCCGGGTTATGGATTGCATTTAAAAAGGCCCCGTGGGAGTGCAATGGGCCCCTGTCTTGCTGCTTAGCAATAATGGTATGGGTTTAGGTTCTGCTGTGTGTACTGGTGGTTGACTGCCCCCCAGCCCAGAGTGTGCATGGAAAATTGTCTGGCAGCCTCCCTGACAGCAAGCAGTGATAGTGCCCATGAAGGGGACCTTGTTGGGCCCGCCCCTTTCACGGTTATCGCTTCTCGGCCTTTTGGCTAAGATCAAGTGTAGTATCTGTTCTTATCAGTTTAATATCTGATACGTCCCCTATCTGGGGACCATATATTAAATGGATTTTTGAGAACGGGGGCCGATTTCGAAGCTTGCTTCCGTCGCCCTATGCATTGACCCGATATGGCAGTATCTTCGGGTACAGTGCACCACCCCCTTACAGGGTTAAAAAGAAAGATTCCTACTTTCATTGCTACCTGCTTGCTGGCTAGCCAGCTAGCCAGCCCTGTGGGCCTTGCTGCTGCTGCAGCCAAAAAACAAAAGGTGGTGCTGCTGCTGCTTCTGCTGCTTCTGCTTCTGCTTGTGTCTGGCCCCTGTTGGAGCGTCCAGGCACAGGACTTCTGCTGCTGCTGACTAAATGGCCTCCTTAATTGGATCATTTGAGTAGCCAGCACACCTGTGCAGGTAGGGCATGACATGATAGGCAGCTGCCTTGATAGCGGGTGGGTGCTGAATGTTCCTAATTGACAAAATAAGATTAATGCTTATGAAGAAATATAAAATCTCATCCCTTCCCCAATATCGCGCCACACCCCTACCCCTTAATTCCCTGGTTGAACTTGATGGACATATGTCTTTTTTCGACCGTACTAACTATGTAACTATGTAACATAACATGGGGGGGGGGGTCTCCTGGCTGTTCACACAGGTGTGTCATTGCTGTACATTGACCATGCATTGCTTCTGTGGTATTGCAAAGGCAAAGACAAATGCTTCCAGCCATCCATTGCACTAATGGATTGGTCATCAGCTGGCTGTCTATGTCCCGCATCAATATAGACCAAAGTACAGAGGGTTAGGCTATGCTATTGTGCACCTACCTGATGCATCAGAAGGTGCGAGGCCCTTGCTAAATTCTGTGCACAGACTTTGAGATCTATGCTTTAGACTGTATCTAAACCTGCTCCAACATGGACTGACATTCTGGCCTACTTTCAGCCGATGCGACTTGTCTGTCGCTGAACAGTCGCTTTTTATGTATTCAGCACCTATGTATAATGTTGTAAAAATGCTCTAGAAGCTAAAGTCGCAGAAATGTCACACATATTTGGCCTGCAACTTTCTGTGCGACAAATTCAGACAGGAAAAATCAGTATAAATCCTTAGAAAATTATCCCCCAGTGTCTCCATCTGCTGGCGGTATTGAATAAGCATTGCTGCACTGATGGGGTATGCATTAGACGAAAAAAAAGAAGAAAAAGAAGAATAATACGCCCAGAAAAGAGGCGAAAAGGAGAAAAACGTAAAAAAACGTGAAAAAAAAGTAAGAGGAAGAGAAGGGAAAAAAAGGTGGAAATGGGTTTAAAAGTGATTTCGGCGGAGAAATATATATATATATATATATATATATATATATATATATATATATGCGCACACACACACATAGATATAAACGTATTCTCCGTTGAGATATTGCAGCCGCTGCTGTGTCCAGGCCCAGGAGCCTTAGCACTGTGCTGTGATGTCACTCAATACCACTGACATCACTAGGTGTAAACAACATCTCTCCTTTGCTGTGTATGTGACTATGGAGCTGTTTGGTGATGTCGTCTATTACGGCCTTCATAGAAGCAACAGGAGATTGTTGCATCCATCTTGAACCCTCAGAACTACAGTGCTATGATGTCACTCACTTCCACAGGCCTTGCAGAGTGTAAACAACAACAACCCAGCTTTGTTGTGTATGTAACCATAGGGATTTGTGATGTCACCTAGAACCTTCACAGCAGCGACAGCTTTATGAGGAGCATCAGCACTGCTCTGCCTGAGCAGAACCATCACCGCCATAGGTTGTCAAATAACCCGGATTTAACCCACACAGGTAAGTCCAATGGGGTGCAGGCATGTCCTCTATGCTTACAGCTTCCCGTGGGTGTTGGTTTGATACCGTTTGGGGACAGCCAAGGAGGCATCTGCAGGCAACAAAGGTAGGTGTGTGCTTGTGTGTGTGTTTCCTATGCAGATCCTAAGCCCAGTGTCACATGCAAGTAGGAGGAGTAAGAAGGGTTCCTGGCAAATCCGGGTTATGGATTGCATTTAAAAAGGCCCCGTGGGAGTGCAATGGGCCCCTGTCTTGCTGCTTAGCAATAATGGTATGGGTTTAGGTTCTGCTGTGTGTACTGGTGGTTGACTGCCCCCCAGCCCAGAGTGTGCATGGAAAATTGTCTGGCAGCCTCCCTGACAGCAAGCAGTGATAGTGCCCATGAAGGGGACCTTGTTGGGCCCGCCCCTTTCACGGTTATCGCTTCTCGGCCTTTTGGCTAAGATCAAGTGTAGTATCTGTTCTTATCAGTTTAATATCTGATACGTCCCCTATCTGGGGACCATATATTAAATGGATTTTTGAGAACGGGGGCCGATTTCGAAGCTTGCTTCCGTCGCCCTATGCATTGACCCGATATGGCAGTATCTTCGGGTACAGTGCACCACCCCCTTACAGGGTTAAAAAGAAAGATTCCTACTTTCATTGCTACCTGCTTGCTGGCTAGCCAGCTAGCCAGCCCTGTGGGCCTTGCTGCTGCTGCAGCCAAAAAACAAAAGGTGGTGCTGCTGCTGCTTCTGCTGCTTCTGCTTCTGCTTGTGTCTGGCCCCTGTTGGAGCGTCCAGGCACAGGACTTCTGCTGCTGCTGACTAAATGGCCTCCTTAATTGGATCATTTGAGTAGCCAGCACACCTGTGCAGGTAGGGCATGACATGATAGGCAGCTGCCTTGATAGCGGGTGGGTGCTGAATGTTCCTAATTGACAAAATAAGATTAATGCTTATGAAGAAATATAAAATCTCATCCCTTCCCCAATATCGCGCCACACCCCTACCCCTTAATTCCCTGGTTGAACTTGATGGACATATGTCTTTTTTCGACCGTACTAACTATGTAACTATGTAACATAACATGGGGGGGGGGGGTCTCCTGGCTGTTCACACAGGTGTGTCATTGCTGTACATTGACCATGCATTGCTTCTGTGGTATTGCAAAGGCAAAGACAAATGCTTCCAGCCATCCATTGCACTAATGGATTGGTCATCAGCTGGCTGTCTATGTCCCGCATCAATATAGACCAAAGTACAGAGGGTTAGGCTATGCTATTGTGCACCTACCTGATGCATCAGAAGGTGCGAGGCCCTTGCTAAATTCTGTGCACAGACTTTGAGATCTATGCTTTAGACTGTATCTAAACCTGCTCCAACATGGACTGACATTCTGGCCTACTTTCAGCCGATGCGACTTGTCTGTCGCTGAACAGTCGCTTTTTATGTATTCAGCACCTATGTATAATGTTGTAAAAATGCTCTAGAAGCTAAAGTCGCAGAAATGTCACACATATTTGGCCTGCAACTTTCTGTGCGACAAATTCAGACAGGAAAAATCAGTATAAATCCTTAGAAAATTATCCCCCAGTGTCTCCATCTGCTGGCGGTATTGAATAAGCATTGCTGCACTGATGGGGTATGCATTAGACGAAAAAAAAGAAGAAAAAGAAGAATAATACGCCCAGAAAAGAGGCGAAAAGGAGAAAAACGTAAAAAAACGTGAAAAAAAAGTAAGAGGAAGAGAAGGGAAAAAAAGGTGGAAATGGGTTTAAAAGTGATTTCGGCGGAGAAATATATATATATATATATATATATATATATATATGCGCACACACACACATAGATATAAACGTATTCTCCGTTGAGATATTGCAGCCGCTGCTGTGTCCAGGCCCAGGAGCCTTAGCACTGTGCTGTGATGTCACTCAATACCACTGACATCACTAGGTGTAAACAACATCTCTCCTTTGCTGTGTATGTGACTATGGAGCTGTTTGGTGATGTCGTCTATTACGGCCTTCATAGAAGCAACAGGAGATTGTTGCATCCATCTTGAACCCTCAGAACTACAGTGCTATGATGTCACTCACTTCCACAGGCCTTGCAGAGTGTAAACAACAACAACCCAGCTTTGTTGTGTATGTAACCATAGGGATTTGTGATGTCACCTAGAACCTTCACAGCAGCGACAGCTTTATGAGGAGCATCAGCACTGCTCTGCCTGAGCAGAACCATCACCGCCATAGGTTGTCAAATAACCCGGATTTAACCCACACAGGTAAGTCCAATGGGGTGCAGGCATGTCCTCTATGCTTACAGCTTCCCGTGGGTGTTGGTTTGATACCGTTTGGGGACAGCCAAGGAGGCATCTGCAGGCAACAAAGGTAGGTGTGTGCTTGTGTGTGTGTTTCCTATGCAGATCCTAAGCCCAGTGTCACATGCAAGTAGGAGGAGTAAGAAGGGTTCCTGGCAAATCCGGGTTATGGATTGCATTTAAAAAGGCCCCGTGGGAGTGCAATGGGCCCCTGTCTTGCTGCTTAGCAATAATGGTATGGGTTTAGGTTCTGCTGTGTGTACTGGTGGTTGACTGCCCCCCAGCCCAGAGTGTGCATGGAAAATTGTCTGGCAGCCTCCCTGACAGCAAGCAGTGATAGTGCCCATGAAGGGGACCTTGTTGGGCCCGCCCCTTTCACGGTTATCGCTTCTCGGCCTTTTGGCTAAGATCAAGTGTAGTATCTGTTCTTATCAGTTTAATATCTGATACGTCCCCTATCTGGGGACCATATATTAAATGGATTTTTGAGAACGGGGGCCGATTTCGAAGCTTGCTTCCGTCGCCCTATGCATTGACCCGATATGGCAGTATCTTCGGGTACAGTGCACCACCCCCTTACAGGGTTAAAAAGAAAGATTCCTACTTTCATTGCTACCTGCTTGCTGGCTAGCCAGCTAGCCAGCCCTGTGGGCCTTGCTGCTGCTGCAGCCAAAAAACAAAAGGTGGTGCTGCTGCTGCTTCTGCTGCTTCTGCTTCTGCTTGTGTCTGGCCCCTGTTGGAGCGTCCAGGCACAGGACTTCTGCTGCTGCTGACTAAATGGCCTCCTTAATTGGATCATTTGAGTAGCCAGCACACCTGTGCAGGTAGGGCATGACATGATAGGCAGCTGCCTTGATAGCGGGTGGGTGCTGAATGTTCCTAATTGACAAAATAAGATTAATGCTTATGAAGAAATATAAAATCTCATCCCTTCCCCAATATCGCGCCACACCCCTACCCCTTAATTCCCTGGTTGAACTTGATGGACATATGTCTTTTTTCGACCGTACTAACTATGTAACTATGTAACATAACATGGGGGGGGGGGTCTCCTGGCTGTTCACACAGGTGTGTCATTGCTGTACATTGACCATGCATTGCTTCTGTGGTATTGCAAAGGCAAAGACAAATGCTTCCAGCCATCCATTGCACTAATGGATTGGTCATCAGCTGGCTGTCTATGTCCCGCATCAATATAGACCAAAGTACAGAGGGTTAGGCTATGCTATTGTGCACCTACCTGATGCATCAGAAGGTGCGAGGCCCTTGCTAAATTCTGTGCACAGACTTTG
>NW_026608465.1:0-67734 GCF_029499605.1 Hyla sarda
TAGCAATGAAAGTAGGAATCTTTCTTTTTAACCCTGTAAGGGGGTGGTGCACTGTACCCGAAGATACTGCCATATCGGGTCAATGCATAGGGCGACGGAAGCAAGCTTCGAAATCGGCCCCCGTTCTCAAAAATCCATTTAATATATGGTCCCCAGATAGGGGACGTATCAGATATTAAACTGATAAGAACAGATACTACACTTGATCTTAGCCAAAAGGCCGAGAAGCGATAACCGTGAAAGGGGCGGGCCCAACAAAGTCCCCTTCATGGGCACTATCACTGCTTGCTGTCAGGGAGGCTGCCAGACAATTTTCCATGCACACTCTGGGCTGGGGGGCAGTCAACCACCAGTACACACAGCAGAACCTAAACCCATACCATTATTGCTAAGCAGCAAGACAGGGGCCCATTGCACTCCCACGGGGCCTTTTTAAATGCAATCCATAACCCGGATTTGCCAGGAACCCTTCTTACTCCTCCTACTTGCATGTGACACTGGGCTTAGGATCTGCATAGGAAACACACACACAAGCACACACCTACCTTTGTTGCCTGCAGATGCCTCCTTGGCTGTCCCCAAACGGTATCAAACCAACACCCACGGGAAGCTGTAAGCATAGAGGACATGCCTGCACCCCATTGGACTTACCTGTGTGGGTTAAATCCGGGTTATTTGACAACCTATGGCGGTGATGGTTCTGCTCAGGCAGAGCAGTGCTGATGCTCCTCATAAAGCTGTCGCTGCTGTGAAGGTTCTAGGTGACATCACAAATCCCTTTGGTTACATACACAACAAAGCTGGGTTGTTGTTGTTTACACTCTGCAAGGCCTGTGGAAGTGAGTGACATCATAGCACTGTAGTTCTGAGGGTTCAAGATGGATGCAACAATCTCCTGTTGCTTCTATGAAGGCCGTAATAGACGACATCACCAAACAGCTCCATAGTCACATACACAGCAAAGGAGAGATGTTGTTTACACCTAGTGATGTCAGTGGTATTGAGTGACATCACAGCACAGTGCTAAGGCTCCTGGGCCTGGACACAGCAGCGGCTGCAATATCTCAACGGAGAATACGTTTATATCTTTGTGTGTGTGTGCGCATATATATATATATATATATATATATATATATATATATATATATATTTCTCCGCCGAAATCACTTTTAAACCCATTTCCACCTTTTTTTCCCTTCTCTTCCTCTTACTTTTTTTTCACGTTTTTTTACGTTTTTCTCCTTTTCGCCTCTTTTCTGGGCGTATTATTCTTCTTTTTCTTCTTTTTTTTCGTCTAATGCATACCCCATCAGTGCAGCAATGCTTATTCAATACCGCCAGCAGATGGAGACACTGGGGGATAATTTTCTAAGGATTTATACTGATTTTTCCTGTCTGAATTTGTCGCACAGAAAGTTGCAGGCCAAATATGTGTGACATTTCTGCGACTTTAGCTTCTAGAGCATTTTTACAACATTATACATAGGTGCTGAATACATAAAAAGCGACTGTTCAGCGACAGACAAGTCGCATCGGCTGAAAGTAGGCCAGAATGTCAGTCCATGTTGGAGCAGGTTTAGATACAGTCTAAAGCATAGATCTCAAAGTCTGTGCACAGAATTTAGCAAGGGCCTCGCACCTTCTGATGCATCAGGTAGGTGCACAATAGCATAGCCTAACCCTCTGTACTTTGGTCTATATTGATGCGGGACATAGACAGCCAGCTGATGACCAATCCATTAGTGCAATGGATGGCTGGAAGCATTTGTCTTTGCCTTTGCAATACCACAGAAGCAATGCATGGTCAATGTACAGCAATGACACACCTGTGTGAACAGCCAGGAGACCCCCCCCCCCCCCCCCATGTTATGTTACATAGTTACATAGTTAGTACGGTCGAAAAAAGACATATGTCCATCACGTTCAACCAGGGAATTAAGGGGTAGGGGTGTGGCGCGATATTGGGGAAGGGATGAGATTTTATATTTCTTCATAAGCATTAATCTTATTTTGTCAATTAGGAACATTCAGCACCCACCCGCTATCAAGGCAGCTGCCTATCATGTCATGCCCTACCTGCACAGGTGTGCTGGCTACTCAAATGATCCAATTAAGGAGGCCATTTAGTCAGCAGCAGCAGAAGTCCTGTGCCTGGACGCTCCAACAGGGGCCAGACACAAGCAGAAGCAGAAGCAGCAGAAGCAGCAGCAGCACCACCTTTTGTTTTTTGGCTGCAGCAGCAGCAAGGCCCACAGGGCTGGCTAGCTGGCTAGCCAGCAAGCAGGTAGCAATGAAAGTAGGAATCTTTCTTTTTAACCCTGTAAGGGGGTGGTGCACTGTACCCGAAGATACTGCCATATCGGGTCAATGCATAGGGCGACGGAAGCAAGCTTCGAAATCGGCCCCCGTTCTCAAAAATCCATTTAATATATGGTCCCCAGATAGGGGACGTATCAGATATTAAACTGATAAGAACAGATACTACACTTGATCTTAGCCAAAAGGCCGAGAAGCGATAACCGTGAAAGGGGCGGGCCCAACAAGGTCCCCTTCATGGGCACTATCACTGCTTGCTGTCAGGGAGGCTGCCAGACAATTTTCCATGCACACTCTGGGCTGGGGGGCAGTCAACCACCAGTACACACAGCAGAACCTAAACCCATACCATTATTGCTAAGCAGCAAGACAGGGGCCCATTGCACTCCCACGGGGCCTTTTTAAATGCAATCCATAACCCGGATTTGCCAGGAACCCTTCTTACTCCTCCTACTTGCATGTGACACTGGGCTTAGGATCTGCATAGGAAACACACACACAAGCACACACCTACCTTTGTTGCCTGCAGATGCCTCCTTGGCTGTCCCCAAACGGTATCAAACCAACACCCACGGGAAGCTGTAAGCATAGAGGACATGCCTGCACCCCATTGGACTTACCTGTGTGGGTTAAATCCGGGTTATTTGACAACCTATGGCGGTGATGGTTCTGCTCAGGCAGAGCAGTGCTGATGCTCCTCATAAAGCTGTCGCTGCTGTGAAGGTTCTAGGTGACATCACAAATCCCTTTGGTTACATACACAACAAAGCTGGGTTGTTGTTGTTTACACTCTGCAAGGCCTGTGGAAGTGAGTGACATCATAGCACTGTAGTTCTGAGGGTTCAAGATGGATGCAACAATCTCCTGTTGCTTCTATGAAGGCCGTAATAGACGACATCACCAAACAGCTCCATAGTCACATACACAGCAAAGGAGAGATGTTGTTTACACCTAGTGATGTCAGTGGTATTGAGTGACATCACAGCACAGTGCTAAGGCTCCTGGGCCTGGACACAGCAGCGGCTGCAATATCTCAACGGAGAATACGTTTATATCTATGTGTGTGTGTGCGCATATATATATATATATATATATATATATATATATATATATATATATTTCTCCGCCGAAATCACTTTTAAACCCATTTCCACCTTTTTTTCCCTTCTCTTCCTCTTACTTTTTTTTCACGTTTTTTTACGTTTTTCTCCTTTTCGCCTCTTTTCTGGGCGTATTATTCTTCTTTTTCTTCTTTTTTTTCGTCTAATGCATACCCCATCAGTGCAGCAATGCTTATTCAATACCGCCAGCAGATGGAGACACTGGGGGATAATTTTCTAAGGATTTATACTGATTTTTCCTGTCTGAATTTGTCGCACAGAAAGTTGCAGGCCAAATATGTGTGACATTTCTGCGACTTTAGCTTCTAGAGCATTTTTACAACATTATACATAGGTGCTGAATACATAAAAAGCGACTGTTCAGCGACAGACAAGTCGCATCGGCTGAAAGTAGGCCAGAATGTCAGTCCATGTTGGAGCAGGTTTAGATACAGTCTAAAGCATAGATCTCAAAGTCTGTGCACAGAATTTAGCAAGGGCCTCGCACCTTCTGATGCATCAGGTAGGTGCACAATAGCATAGCCTAACCCTCTGTACTTTGGTCTATATTGATGCGGGACATAGACAGCCAGCTGATGACCAATCCATTAGTGCAATGGATGGCTGGAAGCATTTGTCTTTGCCTTTGCAATACCACAGAAGCAATGCATGGTCAATGTACAGCAATGACACACCTGTGTGAACAGCCAGGAGACCCCCCCCCCCCCCCCCATGTTATGTTACATAGTTACATAGTTAGTACGGTCGAAAAAAGACATATGTCCATCACGTTCAACCAGGGAATTAAGGGGTAGGGGTGTGGCGCGATATTGGGGAAGGGATGAGATTTTATATTTCTTCATAAGCATTAATCTTATTTTGTCAATTAGGAACATTCAGCACCCACCCGCTATCAAGGCAGCTGCCTATCATGTCATGCCCTACCTGCACAGGTGTGCTGGCTACTCAAATGATCCAATTAAGGAGGCCATTTAGTCAGCAGCAGCAGAAGTCCTGTGCCTGGACGCTCCAACAGGGGCCAGACACAAGCAGAAGCAGAAGCAGCAGAAGCAGAAGCAGCAGCAGCACCACCTTTTGTTTTTTGGCTGCAGCAGCAGCAAGGCCCACAGGGCTGGCTAGCTGGCTAGCCAGCAAGCAGGTAGCAATGAAAGTAGGAATCTTTCTTTTTAACCCTGTAAGGGGGTGGTGCACTGTACCCGAAGATACTGCCATATCGGGTCAATGCATAGGGCGACGGAAGCAAGCTTCGAAATCGGCCCCCGTTCTCAAAAATCCATTTAATATATGGTCCCCAGATAGGGGACGTATCAGATATTAAACTGATAAGAACAGATACTACACTTGATCTTAGCCAAAAGGCCGAGAAGCGATAACCGTGAAAGGGGCGGGCCCAACAAGGTCCCCTTCATGGGCACTATCACTGCTTGCTGTCAGGGAGGCTGCCAGACAATTTTCCATGCACACTCTGGGCTGGGGGGCAGTCAACCACCAGTACACACAGCAGAACCTAAACCCATACCATTATTGCTAAGCAGCAAGACAGGGGCCCATTGCACTCCCACGGGGCCTTTTTAAATGCAATCCATAACCCGGATTTGCCAGGAACCCTTCTTACTCCTCCTACTTGCATGTGACACTGGGCTTAGGATCTGCATAGGAAACACACACACAAGCACACACCTACCTTTGTTGCCTGCAGATGCCTCCTTGGCTGTCCCCAAACGGTATCAAACCAACACCCACGGGAAGCTGTAAGCATAGAGGACATGCCTGCACCCCATTGGACTTACCTGTGTGGGTTAAATCCGGGTTATTTGACAACCTATGGCGGTGATGGTTCTGCTCAGGCAGAGCAGTGCTGATGCTCCTCATAAAGCTGTCGCTGCTGTGAAGGTTCTAGGTGACATCACAAATCCCTTTGGTTACATACACAACAAAGCTGGGTTGTTGTTGTTTACACTCTGCAAGGCCTGTGGAAGTGAGTGACATCATAGCACTGTAGTTCTGAGGGTTCAAGATGGATGCAACAATCTCCTGTTGCTTCTATGAAGGCCGTAATAGACGACATCACCAAACAGCTCCATAGTCACATACACAGCAAAGGAGAGATGTTGTTTACACCTAGTGATGTCAGTGGTATTGAGTGACATCACAGCACAGTGCTAAGGCTCCTGGGCCTGGACACAGCAGCGGCTGCAATATCTCAACGGAGAATACGTTTATATCTATGTGTGTGTGTGCGCATATATATATATATATATATATATATATATATATATATATATATATATTTCTCCGCCGAAATCACTTTTAAACCCATTTCCACCTTTTTTTCCCTTCTCTTCCTCTTACTTTTTTTTCACGTTTTTTTACGTTTTTCTCCTTTTCGCCTCTTTTCTGGGCGTATTATTCTTCTTTTTCTTCTTTTTTTTCGTCTAATGCATACCCCATCAGTGCAGCAATGCTTATTCAATACCGCCAGCAGATGGAGACACTGGGGGATAATTTTCTAAGGATTTATACTGATTTTTCCTGTCTGAATTTGTCGCACAGAAAGTTGCAGGCCAAATATGTGTGACATTTCTGCGACTTTAGCTTCTAGAGCATTTTTACAACATTATACATAGGTGCTGAATACATAAAAAGCGACTGTTCAGCGACAGACAAGTCGCATCGGCTGAAAGTAGGCCAGAATGTCAGTCCATGTTGGAGCAGGTTTAGATACAGTCTAAAGCATAGATCTCAAAGTCTGTGCACAGAATTTAGCAAGGGCCTCGCACCTTCTGATGCATCAGGTAGGTGCACAATAGCATAGCCTAACCCTCTGTACTTTGGTCTATATTGATGCGGGACATAGACAGCCAGCTGATGACCAATCCATTAGTGCAATGGATGGCTGGAAGCATTTGTCTTTGCCTTTGCAATACCACAGAAGCAATGCATGGTCAATGTACAGCAATGACACACCTGTGTGAACAGCCAGGAGACCCCCCCCCCCCCCCATGTTATGTTACATAGTTACATAGTTAGTACGGTCGAAAAAAGACATATGTCCATCACGTTCAACCAGGGAATTAAGGGGTAGGGGTGTGGCGCGATATTGGGGAAGGGATGAGATTTTATATTTCTTCATAAGCATTAATCTTATTTTGTCAATTAGGAACATTCAGCACCCACCCGCTATCAAGGCAGCTGCCTATCATGTCATGCCCTACCTGCACAGGTGTGCTGGCTACTCAAATGATCCAATTAAGGAGGCCATTTAGTCAGCAGCAGCAGAAGTCCTGTGCCTGGACGCTCCAACAGGGGCCAGACACAAGCAGAAGCAGAAGCAGCAGAAGCAGCAGCAGCACCACCTTTTGTTTTTTGGCTGCAGCAGCAGCAAGGCCCACAGGGCTGGCTAGCTGGCTAGCCAGCAAGCAGGTAGCAATGAAAGTAGGAATCTTTCTTTTTAACCCTGTAAGGGGGTGGTGCACTGTACCCGAAGATACTGCCATATCGGGTCAATGCATAGGGCGACGGAAGCAAGCTTCGAAATCGGCCCCCGTTCTCAAAAATCCATTTAATATATGGTCCCCAGATAGGGGACGTATCAGATATTAAACTGATAAGAACAGATACTACACTTGATCTTAGCCAAAAGGCCGAGAAGCGATAACCGTGAAAGGGGCGGGCCCAACAAGGTCCCCTTCATGGGCACTATCACTGCTTGCTGTCAGGGAGGCTGCCAGACAATTTTCCATGCACACTCTGGGCTGGGGGGCAGTCAACCACCAGTACACACAGCAGAACCTAAACCCATACCATTATTGCTAAGCAGCAAGACAGGGGCCCATTGCACTCCCACGGGGCCTTTTTAAATGCAATCCATAACCCGGATTTGCCAGGAACCCTTCTTACTCCTCCTACTTGCATGTGACACTGGGCTTAGGATCTGCATAGGAAACACACACACAAGCACACACCTACCTTTGTTGCCTGCAGATGCCTCCTTGGCTGTCCCCAAACGGTATCAAACCAACACCCACGGGAAGCTGTAAGCATAGAGGACATGCCTGCACCCCATTGGACTTACCTGTGTGGGTTAAATCCGGGTTATTTGACAACCTATGGCGGTGATGGTTCTGCTCAGGCAGAGCAGTGCTGATGCTCCTCATAAAGCTGTCGCTGCTGTGAAGGTTCTAGGTGACATCACAAATCCCTTTGGTTACATACACAACAAAGCTGGGTTGTTGTTGTTTACACTCTGCAAGGCCTGTGGAAGTGAGTGACATCATAGCACTGTAGTTCTGAGGGTTCAAGATGGATGCAACAATCTCCTGTTGCTTCTATGAAGGCCGTAATAGACGACATCACCAAACAGCTCCATAGTCACATACACAGCAAAGGAGAGATGTTGTTTACACCTAGTGATGTCAGTGGTATTGAGTGACATCACAGCACAGTGCTAAGGCTCCTGGGCCTGGACACAGCAGCGGCTGCAATATCTCAACGGAGAATACGTTTATATCTATGTGTGTGTGTGCGCATATATATATATATATATATATATATATATATATATATATATATATATTTCTCCGCCGAAATCACTTTTAAACCCATTTCCACCTTTTTTTCCCTTCTCTTCCTCTTACTTTTTTTTCACGTTTTTTTACGTTTTTCTCCTTTTCGCCTCTTTTCTGGGCGTATTATTCTTCTTTTTCTTCTTTTTTTTCGTCTAATGCATACCCCATCAGTGCAGCAATGCTTATTCAATACCGCCAGCAGATGGAGACACTGGGGGATAATTTTCTAAGGATTTATACTGATTTTTCCTGTCTGAATTTGTCGCACAGAAAGTTGCAGGCCAAATATGTGTGACATTTCTGCGACTTTAGCTTCTAGAGCATTTTTACAACATTATACATAGGTGCTGAATACATAAAAAGCGACTGTTCAGCGACAGACAAGTCGCATCGGCTGAAAGTAGGCCAGAATGTCAGTCCATGTTGGAGCAGGTTTAGATACAGTCTAAAGCATAGATCTCAAAGTCTGTGCACAGAATTTAGCAAGGGCCTCGCACCTTCTGATGCATCAGGTAGGTGCACAATAGCATAGCCTAACCCTCTGTACTTTGGTCTATATTGATGCGGGACATAGACAGCCAGCTGATGACCAATCCATTAGTGCAATGGATGGCTGGAAGCATTTGTCTTTGCCTTTGCAATACCACAGAAGCAATGCATGGTCAATGTACAGCAATGACACACCTGTGTGAACAGCCAGGAGACCCCCCCCCCCCCCCCCCATGTTATGTTACATAGTTACATAGTTAGTACGGTCGAAAAAAGACATATGTCCATCACGTTCAACCAGGGAATTAAGGGGTAGGGGTGTGGCGCGATATTGGGGAAGGGATGAGATTTTATATTTCTTCATAAGCATTAATCTTATTTTGTCAATTAGGAACATTCAGCACCCACCCGCTATCAAGGCAGCTGCCTATCATGTCATGCCCTACCTGCACAGGTGTGCTGGCTACTCAAATGATCCAATTAAGGAGGCCATTTAGTCAGCAGCAGCAGAAGTCCTGTGCCTGGACGCTCCAACAGGGGCCAGACACAAGCAGAAGCAGAAGCAGCAGAAGCAGCAGCAGCACCACCTTTTGTTTTTTGGCTGCAGCAGCAGCAAGGCCCACAGGGCTGGCTAGCTGGCTAGCCAGCAAGCAGGTAGCAATGAAAGTAGGAATCTTTCTTTTTAACCCTGTAAGGGGGTGGTGCACTGTACCCGAAGATACTGCCATATCGGGTCAATGCATAGGGCGACGGAAGCAAGCTTCGAAATCGGCCCCCGTTCTCAAAAATCCATTTAATATATGGTCCCCAGATAGGGGACGTATCAGATATTAAACTGATAAGAACAGATACTACACTTGATCTTAGCCAAAAGGCCGAGAAGCGATAACCGTGAAAGGGGCGGGCCCAACAAGGTCCCCTTCATGGGCACTATCACTGCTTGCTGTCAGGGAGGCTGCCAGACAATTTTCCATGCACACTCTGGGCTGGGGGGCAGTCAACCACCAGTACACACAGCAGAACCTAAACCCATACCATTATTGCTAAGCAGCAAGACAGGGGCCCATTGCACTCCCACGGGGCCTTTTTAAATGCAATCCATAACCCGGATTTGCCAGGAACCCTTCTTACTCCTCCTACTTGCATGTGACACTGGGCTTAGGATCTGCATAGGAAACACACACACAAGCACACACCTACCTTTGTTGCCTGCAGATGCCTCCTTGGCTGTCCCCAAACGGTATCAAACCAACACCCACGGGAAGCTGTAAGCATAGAGGACATGCCTGCACCCCATTGGACTTACCTGTGTGGGTTAAATCCGGGTTATTTGACAACCTATGGCGGTGATGGTTCTGCTCAGGCAGAGCAGTGCTGATGCTCCTCATAAAGCTGTCGCTGCTGTGAAGGTTCTAGGTGACATCACAAATCCCTTTGGTTACATACACAACAAAGCTGGGTTGTTGTTGTTTACACTCTGCAAGGCCTGTGGAAGTGAGTGACATCATAGCACTGTAGTTCTGAGGGTTCAAGATGGATGCAACAATCTCCTGTTGCTTCTATGAAGGCCGTAATAGACGACATCACCAAACAGCTCCATAGTCACATACACAGCAAAGGAGAGATGTTGTTTACACCTAGTGATGTCAGTGGTATTGAGTGACATCACAGCACAGTGCTAAGGCTCCTGGGCCTGGACACAGCAGCGGCTGCAATATCTCAACGGAGAATACGTTTATATCTATGTGTGTGTGTGCGCATATATATATATATATATATATATATATATATATATATTTCTCCGCCGAAATCACTTTTAAACCCATTTCCACCTTTTTTTCCCTTCTCTTCCTCTTACTTTTTTTTCACGTTTTTTTACGTTTTTCTCCTTTTCGCCTCTTTTCTGGGCGTATTATTCTTCTTTTTCTTCTTTTTTTTCGTCTAATGCATACCCCATCAGTGCAGCAATGCTTATTCAATACCGCCAGCAGATGGAGACACTGGGGGATAATTTTCTAAGGATTTATACTGATTTTTCCTGTCTGAATTTGTCGCACAGAAAGTTGCAGGCCAAATATGTGTGACATTTCTGCGACTTTAGCTTCTAGAGCATTTTTACAACATTATACATAGGTGCTGAATACATAAAAAGCGACTGTTCAGCGACAGACAAGTCGCATCGGCTGAAAGTAGGCCAGAATGTCAGTCCATGTTGGAGCAGGTTTAGATACAGTCTAAAGCATAGATCTCAAAGTCTGTGCACAGAATTTAGCAAGGGCCTCGCACCTTCTGATGCATCAGGTAGGTGCACAATAGCATAGCCTAACCCTCTGTACTTTGGTCTATATTGATGCGGGACATAGACAGCCAGCTGATGACCAATCCATTAGTGCAATGGATGGCTGGAAGCATTTGTCTTTGCCTTTGCAATACCACAGAAGCAATGCATGGTCAATGTACGGCAATGACACACCTGTGTGAACAGCCAGGAGACCCCCCCCCCCCCCCCCCATGTTATGTTACATAGTTACATAGTTAGTACGGTCGAAAAAAGACATATGTCCATCACGTTCAACCAGGGAATTAAGGGGTAGGGGTGTGGCGCGATATTGGGGAAGGGATGAGATTTTATATTTCTTCATAAGCATTAATCTTATTTTGTCAATTAGGAACATTCAGCACCCACCCGCTATCAAGGCAGCTGCCTATCATGTCATGCCCTACCTGCACAGGTGTGCTGGCTACTCAAATGATCCAATTAAGGAGGCCATTTAGTCAGCAGCAGCAGAAGTCCTGTGCCTGGACGCTCCAACAGGGGCCAGACACAAGCAGAAGCAGAAGCAGCAGAAGCAGCAGCAGCACCACCTTTTGTTTTTTGGCTGCAGCAGCAGCAAGGCCCACAGGGCTGGCTAGCTGGCTAGCCAGCAAGCAGGTAGCAATGAAAGTAGGAATCTTTCTTTTTAACCCTGTAAGGGGGTGGTGCACTGTACCCGAAGATACTGCCATATCGGGTCAATGCATAGGGCGACGGAAGCAAGCTTCGAAATCGGCCCCCGTTCTCAAAAATCCATTTAATATATGGTCCCCAGATAGGGGACGTATCAGATATTAAACTGATAAGAACAGATACTACACTTGATCTTAGCCAAAAGGCCGAGAAGCGATAACCGTGAAAGGGGCGGGCCCAACAAGGTCCCCTTCATGGGCACTATCACTGCTTGCTGTCAGGGAGGCTGCCAGACAATTTTCCATGCACACTCTGGGCTGGGGGGCAGTCAACCACCAGTACACACAGCAGAACCTAAACCCATACCATTATTGCTAAGCAGCAAGACAGGGGCCCATTGCACTCCCACGGGGCCTTTTTAAATGCAATCCATAACCCGGATTTGCCAGGAACCCTTCTTACTCCTCCTACTTGCATGTGACACTGGGCTTAGGATCTGCATAGGAAACACACACACAAGCACACACCTACCTTTGTTGCCTGCAGATGCCTCCTTGGCTGTCCCCAAACGGTATCAAACCAACACCCACGGGAAGCTGTAAGCATAGAGGACATGCCTGCACCCCATTGGACTTACCTGTGTGGGTTAAATCCGGGTTATTTGACAACCTATGGCGGTGATGGGTCTGCTCAGGCAGAGCAGTGCTGATGCTCCTCATAAAGCTGTCGCTGCTGTGAAGGTTCTAGGTGACATCACAAATCCCTTTGGTTACATACACAACAAAGCTGGGTTGTTGTTGTTTACACTCTGCAAGGCCTGTGGAAGTGAGTGACATCATAGCACTGTAGTTCTGAGGGTTCAAGATGGATGCAACAATCTCCTGTTGCTTCTATGAAGGCCGTAATAGACGACATCACCAAACAGCTCCATAGTCACATACACAGCAAAGGAGAGATGTTGTTTACACCTAGTGATGTCAGTGGTATTGAGTGACATCACAGCACAGTGCTAAGGCTCCTGGGCCTGGACACAGCAGCGGCTGCAATATCTCAACGGAGAATACGTTTATATCTATGTGTGTGTGTGCGCATATATATATATATATATATATATATATATATATATATATATATATATTTCTCCGCCGAAATCACTTTTAAACCCATTTCCACCTTTTTTTCCCTTCTCTTCCTCTTACTTTTTTTTCACGTTTTTTTACGTTTTTCTCCTTTTCACCTCTTTTCTGGGCGTATTATTCTTCTTTTTCTTCTTTTTTTTCGTCTAATGCATACCCCATCAGTGCAGCAATGCTTATTCAATACCGCCAGCAGATGGAGACACTGGGGGATAATTTTCTAAGGATTTATACTGATTTTTCCTGTCTGAATTTGTCGCACAGAAAGTTGCAGGCCAAATATGTGTGACATTTCTGCGACTTTAGCTTCTAGAGCATTTTTACAACATTATACATAGGTGCTGAATACATAAAAAGCGACTGTTCAGCGACAGACAAGTCGCATCGGCTGAAAGTAGGCCAGAATGTCAGTCCATGTTGGAGCAGGTTTAGATACAGTCTAAAGCATAGATCTCAAAGTCTGTGCACAGAATTTAGCAAGGGCCTCGCACCTTCTGATGCATCAGGTAGGTGCACAATAGCATAGCCTAACCCTCTGTACTTTGGTCTATATTGATGCGGGACATAGACAGCCAGCTGATGACCAATCCATTAGTGCAATGGATGGCTGGAAGCATTTGTCTTTGCCTTTGCAATACCACAGAAGCAATGCATGGTCAATGTACAGCAATGACACACCTGTGTGAACAGCCAGGAGACCCCCCCCCCCCCCCCCCCCCCATGTTATGTTACATAGTTACATAGTTAGTACGGTCGAAAAAAGACATATGTCCATCACGTTCAACCAGGGAATTAAGGGGTAGGGGTGTGGCGCGATATTGGGGAAGGGATGAGATTTTATATTTCTTCATAAGCATTAATCTTATTTTGTCAATTAGGAACATTCAGCACCCACCCGCTATCAAGGCAGCTGCCTATCATGTCATGCCCTACCTGCACAGGTGTGCTGGCTACTCAAATGATCCAATTAAGGAGGCCATTTAGTCAGCAGCAGCAGAAGTCCTGTGCCTGGACGCTCCAACAGGGGCCAGACACAAGCAGAAGCAGAAGCAGCAGAAGCAGCAGCAGCACCACCTTTTGTTTTTTGGCTGCAGCAGCAGCAAGGCCCACAGGGCTGGCTAGCTGGCTAGCCAGAAAGCAGGTAGCAATGAAAGTAGGAATCTTTCTTTTTAACCCTGTAAGGGGGTGGTGCACTGTACCCGAAGATACTGCCATATCGGGTCAATGCATAGGGCGACGGAAGCAAGCTTCGAAATCGGCCCCCGTTCTCAAAAATCCATTTAATATATGGTCCCCAGATAGGGGACGTATCAGATATTAAACTGATAAGAACAGATACTACACTTGATCTTAGCCAAAAGGCCGAGAAGCGATAACCGTGAAAGGGGCGGGCCCAACAAGGTCCCCTTCATGGGCACTATCACTGCTTGCTGTCAGGGAGGCTGCCAGACAATTTTCCATGCACACTCTGGGCTGGGGGGCAGTCAACCACCAGTACACACAGCAGAACCTAAACCCATACCATTATTGCTAAGCAGCAAGACAGGGGCCCATTGCACTCCCACGGGGCCTTTTTAAATGCAATCCATAACCCGGATTTGCCAGGAACCCTTCTTACTCCTCCTACTTGCATGTGACACTGGGCTTAGGATCTGCATAGGAAACACACACACAAGCACACACCTACCTTTGTTGCCTGCAGATGCCTCCTTGGCTGTCCCCAAACGGTATCAAACCAACACCCACGGGAAGCTGTAAGCATAGAGGACATGCCTGCACCCCATTGGACTTACCTGTGTGGGTTAAATCCGGGTTATTTGACAACCTATGGCGGTGATGGTTCTGCTCAGGCAGAGCAGTGCTGATGCTCCTCATAAAGCTGTCGCTGCTGTGAAGGTTCTAGGTGACATCACAAATCCCTTTGGTTACATACACAACAAAGCTGGGTTGTTGTTGTTTACACTCTGCAAGGCCTGTGGAAGTGAGTGACATCATAGCACTGTAGTTCTGAGGGTTCAAGATGGATGCAACAATCTCCTGTTGCTTCTATGAAGGCCGTAATAGACGACATCACCAAACAGCTCCATAGTCACATACACAGCAAAGGAGAGATGTTGTTTACACCTAGTGATGTCAGTGGTATTGAGTGACATCACAGCACAGTGCTAAGGCTCCTGGGCCTGGACACAGCAGCGGCTGCAATATCTCAACGGAGAATACGTTTATATCTATGTGTGTGTGTGCGCATATATATATATATATATATATATATATATATATATATATATATATATTTCTCCGCCGAAATCACTTTTAAACCCATTTCCACCTTTTTTTCCCTTCTCTTCCTCTTACTTTTTTTTCACGTTTTTTTACGTTTTTCTCCTTTTCACCTCTTTTCTGGGCGTATTATTCTTCTTTTTCTTCTTTTTTTTCGTCTAATGCATACCCCATCAGTGCAGCAATGCTTATTCAATACCGCCAGCAGATGGAGACACTGGGGGATAATTTTCTAAGGATTTATACTGATTTTTCCTGTCTGAATTTGTCGCACAGAAAGTTGCAGGCCAAATATGTGTGACATTTCTGCGACTTTAGCTTCTAGAGCATTTTTACAACATTATACATAGGTGCTGAATACATAAAAAGCGACTGTTCAGCGACAGACAAGTCGCATCGGCTGAAAGTAGGCCAGAATGTCAGTCCATGTTGGAGCAGGTTTAGATACAGTCTAAAGCATAGATCTCAAAGTCTGTGCACAGAATTTAGCAAGGGCCTCGCACCTTCTGATGCATCAGGTAGGTGCACAATAGCATAGCCTAACCCTCTGTACTTTGGTCTATATTGATGCGGGACATAGACAGCCAGCTGATGACCAATCCATTAGTGCAATGGATGGCTGGAAGCATTTGTCTTTGCCTTTGCAATACCACAGAAGCAATGCATGGTCAATGTACAGCAATGACACACCTGTGTGAACAGCCAGGAGACCCCCCCCCCCCCCCCCCATGTTATGTTACATAGTTACATAGTTAGTACGGTCGAAAAAAGACATATGTCCATCACGTTCAACCAGGGAATTAAGGGGTAGGGGTGTGGCGCGATATTGGGGAAGGGATGAGATTTTATATTTCTTCATAAGCATTAATCTTATTTTGTCAATTAGGAACATTCAGCACCCACCCGCTATCAAGGCAGCTGCCTATCATGTCATGCCCTACCTGCACAGGTGTGCTGGCTACTCAAATGATCCAATTAAGGAGGCCATTTAGTCAGCAGCAGCAGAAGTCCTGTGCCTGGACGCTCCAACAGGGGCCAGACACAAGCAGAAGCAGAAGCAGCAGAAGCAGCAGCAGCACCACCTTTTGTTTTTTGGCTGCAGCAGCAGCAAGGCCCACAGGGCTGGCTAGCTGGCTAGCCAGCAAGCAGGTAGCAATGAAAGTAGGAATCTTTCTTTTTAACCCTGTAAGGGGGTGGTGCACTGTACCCGAAGATACTGCCATATCGGGTCAATGCATAGGGCGACGGAAGCAAGCTTCGAAATCGGCCCCCGTTCTCAAAAATCCATTTAATATATGGTCCCCAGATAGGGGACGTATCAGATATTAAACTGATAAGAACAGATACTACACTTGATCTTAGCCAAAAGGCCGAGAAGCGATAACCGTGAAAGGGGCGGGCCCAACAAGGTCCCCTTCATGGGCACTATCACTGCTTGCTGTCAGGGAGGCTGCCAGACAATTTTCCATGCACACTCTGGGCTGGGGGGCAGTCAACCACCAGTACACACAGCAGAACCTAAACCCATACCATTATTGCTAAGCAGCAAGACAGGGGCCCATTGCACTCCCACGGGGCCTTTTTAAATGCAATCCATAACCCGGATTTGCCAGGAACCCTTCTTACTCCTCCTACTTGCATGTGACACTGGGCTTAGGATCTGCATAGGAAACACACACACAAGCACACACCTACCTTTGTTGCCTGCAGATGCCTCCTTGGCTGTCCCCAAACGGTATCAAACCAACACCCACGGGAAGCTGTAAGCATAGAGGACATGCCTGCACCCCATTGGACTTACCTGTGTGGGTTAAATCCGGGTTATTTGACAACCTATGGCGGTGATGGTTCTGCTCAGGCAGAGCAGTGCTGATGCTCCTCATAAAGCTGTCGCTGCTGTGAAGGTTCTAGGTGACATCACAAATCCCTTTGGTTACATACACAACAAAGCTGGGTTGTTGTTGTTTACACTCTGCAAGGCCTGTGGAAGTGAGTGACATCATAGCACTGTAGTTCTGAGGGTTCAAGATGGATGCAACAATCTCCTGTTGCTTCTATGAAGGCCGTAATAGACGACATCACCAAACAGCTCCATAGTCACATACACAGCAAAGGAGAGATGTTGTTTACACCTAGTGATGTCAGTGGTATTGAGTGACATCACAGCACAGTGCTAAGGCTCCTGGGCCTGGACACAGCAGCGGCTGCAATATCTCAACGGAGAATACGTTTATATCTATGTGTGTGTGTGCGCATATATATATATATATATATATATATATATATATATATATATATTTCTCCGCCGAAATCACTTTTAAACCCATTTCCACCTTTTTTCCCCTTCTCTTCCTCTTACTTTTTTTTCACGTTTTTTTACGTTTTTCTCCTTTTCGCCTCTTTTCTGGGCGTATTATTCTTCTTTTTCTTCTTTTTTTTCGTCTAATGCATACCCCATCAGTGCAGCAATGCTTATTCAATACCGCCAGCAGATGGAGACACTGGGGGATAATTTTCTAAGGATTTATACTGATTTTTCCTGTCTGAATTTGTCGCACAGAAAGTTGCAGGCCAAATATGTGTGACATTTCTGCGACTTTAGCTTCTAGAGCATTTTTACAACATTATACATAGGAGCTGAATACATAAAAAGCGACTGTTCAGCGACAGACAAGTCGCATCGGCTGAAAGTAGGCCAGAATGTCAGTCCATGTTGGAGCAGGTTTAGATACAGTCTAAAGCATAGATCTCAAAGTCTGTGCACAGAATTTAGCAAGGGCCTCGCACCTTCTGATGCATCAGGTAGGTGCACAATAGCATAGCCTAACCCTCTGTACTTTGGTCTATATTGATGCGGGACATAGACAGCCAGCTGATGACCAATCCATTAGTGCAATGGATGGCTGGAAGCATTTGTCTTTGCCTTTGCAATACCACAGAAGCAATGCATGGTCAATGTACAGCAATGACACACCTGTGTGAACAGCCAGGAGACCCCCCCCCCCCCCCCCATGTTATGTTACATAGTTACATAGTTAGTACGGTCGAAAAAAGACATATGTCCATCACGTTCAACCAGGGAATTAAGGGGTAGGGGTGTGGCGCGATATTGGGGAAGGGATGAGATTTTATATTTCTTCATAAGCATTAATCTTATTTTGTCAATTAGGAACATTCAGCACCCACCCGCTATCAAGGCAGCTGCCTATCATGTCATGCCCTACCTGCACAGGTGTGCTGGCTACTCAAATGATCCAATTAAGGAGGCCATTTAGTCAGCAGCAGCAGAAGTCCTGTGCCTGGACGCTCCAACAGGGGCCAGACACAAGCAGAAGCAGAAGCAGCAGAAGCAGCAGCAGCACCACCTTTTGTTTTTTGGCTGCAGCAGCAGCAAGGCCCACAGGGCTGGCTAGCTGGCTAGCCAGCAAGCAGGTAGCAATGAAAGTAGGAATCTTTCTTTTTAACCCTGTAAGGGGGTGGTGCACTGTACCCGAAGATACTGCCATATCGGGTCAATGCATAGGGCGACGGAAGCAAGCTTCGAAATCGGCCCCCGTTCTCAAAAATCCATTTAATATATGGTCCCCAGATAGGGGACGTATCAGATATTAAACTGATAAGAACAGATACTACACTTGATCTTAGCCAAAAGGCCGAGAAGCGATAACCGTGAAAGGGGCGGGCCCAACAAGGTCCCCTTCATGGGCACTATCACTGCTTGCTGTCAGGGAGGCTGCCAGACAATTTTCCATGCACACTCTGGGCTGGGGGGCAGTCAACCACCAGTACACACAGCAGAACCTAAACCCATACCATTATTGCTAAGCAGCAAGACAGGGGCCCATTGCACTCCCACGGGGCCTTTTTAAATGCAATCCATAACCCGGATTTGCCAGGAACCCTTCTTACTCCTCCTACTTGCATGTGACACTGGGCTTAGGATCTGCATAGGAAACACACACACAAGCACACACCTACCTTTGTTGCCTGCAGATGCCTCCTTGGCTGTCCCCAAACGGTATCAAACCAACACCCACGGGAAGCTGTAAGCATAGAGGACATGCCTGCACCCCATTGGACTTACCTGTGTGGGTTAAATCCGGGTTATTTGACAACCTATGGCGGTGATGGTTCTGCTCAGGCAGAGCAGTGCTGATGCTCCTCATAAAGCTGTCGCTGCTGTGAAGGTTCTAGGTGACATCACAAATCCCTTTGGTTACATACACAACAAAGCTGGGTTGTTGTTGTTTACACTCTGCAAGGCCTGTGGAAGTGAGTGACATCATAGCACTGTAGTTCTGAGGGTTCAAGATGGATGCAACAATCTCCTGTTGCTTCTATGAAGGCCGTAATAGACGACATCACCAAACAGCTCCATAGTCACATACACAGCAAAGGAGAGATGTTGTTTACACCTAGTGATGTCAGTGGTATTGAGTGACATCACAGCACAGTGCTAAGGCTCCTGGGCCTGGACACAGCAGCGGCTGCAATATCTCAACGGAGAATACGTTTATATCTATGTGTGTGTGTGCGCATATATATATATATATATATATATATATATATATATATATATTTCTCCGCCGAAATCACTTTTAAACCCATTTCCACCTTTTTTTCCCTTCTCTTCCTCTTACTTTTTTTTCACGTTTTTTTTACGTTTTTCTCCTTTTCGCCTCTTTTCTGGGCGTATTATTCTTCTTTTTCTTCTTTTTTTTCGTCTAATGCATACCCCATCAGTGCAGCAATGCTTATTCAATACCGCCAGCAGATGGAGACACTGGGGGATAATTTTCTAAGGATTTATACTGATTTTTCCTGTCTGAATTTGTCGCACAGAAAGTTGCAGGCCAAATATGTGTGACATTTCTGCGACTTTAGCTTCTAGAGCATTTTTACAACATTATACATAGGTGCTGAATACATAAAAAGCGACTGTTCAGCGACAGACAAGTCGCATCGGCTGAAAGTAGGCCAGAATGTCAGTCCATGTTGGAGCAGGTTTAGATACAGTCTAAAGCATAGATCTCAAAGTCTGTGCACAGAATTTAGCAAGGGCCTCGCACCTTCTGATGCATCAGGTAGGTGCACAATAGCATAGCCTAACCCTCTGTACTTTGGTCTATATTGATGCGGGACATAGACAGCCAGCTGATGACCAATCCATTAGTGCAATGGATGGCTGGAAGCATTTGTCTTTGCCTTTGCAATACCACAGAAGCAATGCATGGTCAATGTACAGCAATGACACACCTGTGTGAACAGCCAGGAGACCCCCCCCCCCCCCCCCATGTTATGTTACATAGTTACATAGTTAGTACGGTCGAAAAAAGACATATGTCCATCACGTTCAACCAGGGAATTAAGGGGTAGGGGTGTGGCGCGATATTGGGGAAGGGATGAGATTTTATATTTCTTCATAAGCATTAATCTTATTTTGTCAATTAGGAACATTCAGCACCCACCCGCTATCAAGGCAGCTGCCTATCATGTCATGCCCTACCTGCACAGGTGTGCTGGCTACTCAAATGATCCAATTAAGGAGGCCATTTAGTCAGCAGCAGCAGAAGTCCTGTGCCTGGACGCTCCAACAGGGGCCAGACACAAGCAGAAGCAGCAGAAGCAGCAGCAGCACCACCTTTTGTTTTTTGGCTGCAGCAGCAGCAAGGCCCACAGGGCTGGCTAGCTGGCTAGCCAGCAAGCAGGTAGCAATGAAAGTAGGAATCTTTCTTTTTAACCCTGTAAGGGGGTGGTGCACTGTACCCGAAGATACTGCCATATCGGGTCAATGCATAGGGCGACGGAAGCAAGCTTCGAAATCGGCCCCCGTTCTCAAAAATCCATTTAATATATGGTCCCCAGATAGGGGACGTATCAGATATTAAACTGATAAGAACAGATACTACACTTGATCTTAGCCAAAAGGCCGAGAAGCGATAACCGTGAAAGGGGCGGGCCCAACAAGGTCCCCTTCATGGGCACTATCACTGCTTGCTGTCAGGGAGGCTGCCAGACAATTTTCCATGCACACTCTGGGCTGGGGGGCAGTCAACCACCAGTACACACAGCAGAACCTAAACCCATACCATTATTGCTAAGCAGCAAGACAGGGGCCCATTGCACTCCCACGGGGCCTTTTTAAATGCAATCCATAACCCGGATTTGCCAGGAACCCTTCTTACTCCTCCTACTTGCATGTGACACTGGGCTTAGGATCTGCATAGGAAACACACACACAAGCACACACCTACCTTTGTTGCCTGCAGATGCCTCCTTGGCTGTCCCCAAACGGTATCAAACCAACACCCACGGGAAGCTGTAAGCATAGAGGACATGCCTGCACCCCATTGGACTTACCTGTGTGGGTTAAATCCGGGTTATTTGACAACCTATGGCGGTGATGGTTCTGCTCAGGCAGAGCAGTGCTGATGCTCCTCATAAAGCTGTCGCTGCTGTGAAGGTTCTAGGTGACATCACAAATCCCTTTGGTTACATACACAACAAAGCTGGGTTGTTGTTGTTTACACTCTGCAAGGCCTGTGGAAGTGAGTGACATCATAGCACTGTAGTTCTGAGGGTTCAAGATGGATGCAACAATCTCCTGTTGCTTCTATGAAGGCCGTAATAGACGACATCACCAAACAGCTCCATAGTCACATACACAGCAAAGGAGAGATGTTGTTTACACCTAGTGATGTCAGTGGTATTGAGTGACATCACAGCACAGTGCTAAGGCTCCTGGGCCTGGACACAGCAGCGGCTGCAATATCTCAACGGAGAATACGTTTATATCTATGTGTGTGTGTGCGCATATATATATATATATATATATATATATATATATATATATATATACATATATATATATATATTTCTCCGCCGAAATCACTTTTAAACCCATTTCCACCTTTTTTTCCCTTCTCTTCCTCTTACTTTTTTTTCACGTTTTTTTACGTTTTTCTCCTTTTCGCCTCTTTTCTGGGCGTATTATTCTTCTTTTTCTTCTTTTTTTTCGTCTAATGCATACCCCATCAGTGCAGCAATGCTTATTCAATACCGCCAGCAGATGGAGACACTGGGGGATAATTTTCTAAGGATTTATACTGATTTTTCCTGTCTGAATTTGTCGCACAGAAAGTTGCAGGCCAAATATGTGTGACATTTCTGCGACTTTAGCTTCTAGAGCATTTTTACAACATTATACATAGGTGCTGAATACATAAAAAGCGACTGTTCAGCGACAGACAAGTCGCATCGGCTGAAAGTAGGCCAGAATGTCAGTCCATGTTGGAGCAGGTTTAGATACAGTCTAAAGCATAGATCTCAAAGTCTGTGCACAGAATTTAGCAAGGGCCTCGCACCTTCTGATGCATCAGGTAGGTGCACAATAGCATAGCCTAACCCTCTGTACTTTGGTCTATATTGATGCGGGACATAGACAGCCAGCTGATGACCAATCCATTAGTGCAATGGATGGCTGGAAGCATTTGTCTTTGCCTTTGCAATACCACAGAAGCAATGCATGGTCAATGTACAGCAATGACACACCTGTGTGAACAGCCAGGAGACCCCCCCCCCCCCATGTTATGTTACATAGTTACATAGTTAGTACGGTCGAAAAAAGACATATGTCCATCACGTTCAACCAGGGAATTAAGGGGTAGGGGTGTGGCGCGATATTGGGGAAGGGATGAGATTTTATATTTCTTCATAAGCATTAATCTTATTTTGTCAATTAGGAACATTCAGCACCCACCCGCTATCAAGGCAGCTGCCTATCATGTCATGCCCTACCTGCACAGGTGTGCTGGCTACTCAAATGATCCAATTAAGGAGGCCATTTAGTCAGCAGCAGCAGAAGTCCTGTGCCTGGACGCTCCAACAGGGGCCAGACACAAGCAGAAGCAGAAGCAGCAGAAGCAGCAGCAGCACCACCTTTTGTTTTTTGGCTGCAGCAGCAGCAAGGCCCACAGGGCTGGCTAGCTGGCTAGCCAGCAAGCAGGTAGCAATGAAAGTAGGAATCTTTCTTTTTAACCCTGTAAGGGGGTGGTGCACTGTACCCGAAGATACTGCCATATCGGGTCAATGCATAGGGCGACGGAAGCAAGCTTCGAAATCGGCCCCCGTTCTCAAAAATCCATTTAATATATGGTCCCCAGATAGGGGACGTATCAGATATTAAACTGATAAGAACAGATACTACACTTGATCTTAGCCAAAAGGCCGAGAAGCGATAACCGTGAAAGGGGCGGGCCCAACAAGGTCCCCTTCATGGGCACTATCACTGCTTGCTGTCAGGGAGGCTGCCAGACAATTTTCCATGCACACTCTGGGCTGGGGGGCAGTCAACCACCAGTACACACAGCAGAACCTAAACCCATACCATTATTGCTAAGCAGCAAGACAGGGGCCCATTGCACTCCCACGGGGCCTTTTTAAATGCAATCCATAACCCGGATTTGCCAGGAACCCTTCTTACTCCTCCTACTTGCATGTGACACTGGGCTTAGGATCTGCATAGGAAACACACACACAAGCACACACCTACCTTTGTTGCCTGCAGATGCCTCCTTGGCTGTCCCCAAACGGTATCAAACCAACACCCACGGGAAGCTGTAAGCATAGAGGACATGCCTGCACCCCATTGGACTTACCTGTGTGGGTTAAATCCGGGTTATTTGACAACCTATGGCGGTGATGGTTCTGCTCAGGCAGAGCAGTGCTGATGCTCCTCATAAAGCTGTCGCTGCTGTGAAGGTTCTAGGTGACATCACAAATCCCTTTGGTTACATACACAACAAAGCTGGGTTGTTGTTGTTTACACTCTGCAAGGCCTGTGGAAGTGAGTGACATCATAGCACTGTAGTTCTGAGGGTTCAAGATGGATGCAACAATCTCCTGTTGCTTCTATGAAGGCCGTAATAGACGACATCACCAAACAGCTCCATAGTCACATACACAGCAAAGGAGAGATGTTGTTTACACCTAGTGATGTCAGTGGTATTGAGTGACATCACAGCACAGTGCTAAGGCTCCTGGGCCTGGACACAGCAGCGGCTGCAATATCTCAACGGAGAATACGTTTATATCTATGTGTGTGTGTGCGCATATATATATATATATATATATATATATATATATATTTCTCCGCCGAAATCACTTTTAAACCCATTTCCACCTTTTTTTCCCTTCTCTTCCTCTTACTTTTTTTTCACGTTTTTTTACGTTTTTCTCCTTTTCGCCTCTTTTCTGGGCGTATTATTCTTCTTTTTCTTCTTTTTTTTCGTCTAATGCATACCCCATCAGTGCAGCAATGCTTATTCAATACCGCCAGCAGATGGAGACACTGGGGGATAATTTTCTAAGGATTTATACTGATTTTTCCTGTCTGAATTTGTCGCACAGAAAGTTGCAGGCCAAATATGTGTGACATTTCTGCGACTTTAGCTTCTAGAGCATTTTTACAACATTATACATAGGTGCTGAATACATAAAAAGCGACTGTTCAGCGACAGACAAGTCGCATCGGCTGAAAGTAGGCCAGAATGTCAGTCCATGTTGGAGCAGGTTTAGATACAGTCTAAAGCATAGATCTCAAAGTCTGTGCACAGAATTTAGCAAGGGCCTCGCACCTTCTGATGCATCAGGTAGGTGCACAATAGCATAGCCTAACCCTCTGTACTTTGGTCTATATTGATGCGGGACATAGACAGCCAGCTGATGACCAATCCATTAGTGCAATGGATGGCTGGAAGCATTTGTCTTTGCCTTTGCAATACCACAGAAGCAATGCATGGTCAATGTACAGCAATGACACACCTGTGTGAACAGCCAGGAGACCCCCCCCCCCCCATGTTATGTTACATAGTTGCATAGTTAGTACGGTCGAAAAAAGACATATGTCCATCACGTTCAACCAGGGAATTAAGGGGTAGGGGTGTGGCGCGATATTGGGGAAGGGATGAGATTTTATATTTCTTCATAAGCATTAATCTTATTTTGTCAATTAGGAACATTCAGCACCCACCCGCTATCAAGGCAGCTGCCTATCATGTCATGCCCTACCTGCACAGGTGTGCTGGCTACTCAAATGATCCAATTAAGGAGGCCATTTAGTCAGCAGCAGCAGAAGTCCTGTGCCTGGACGCTCCAACAGGGGCCAGACACAAGCAGAAGCAGAAGCAGCAGCAGCACCACCTTTTGTTTTTTGGCTGCAGCAGCAGCAAGGCCCACAGGGCTGGCTAGCTGGCTAGCCAGCAAGCAGGTAGCAATGAAAGTAGGAATCTTTCTTTTTAACCCTGTAAGGGGGTGGTGCACTGTACCCGAAGATACTGCCATATCGGGTCAATGCATAGGGCGACGGAAGCAAGCTTCGAAATCGGCCCCCGTTCTCAAAAATCCATTTAATATATGGTCCCCAGATAGGGGACGTATCAGATATTAAACTGATAAGAACAGATACTACACTTGATCTTAGCCAAAAGGCCGAGAAGCGATAACCGTGAAAGGGGCGGGCCCAACAAGGTCCCCTTCATGGGCACTATCACTGCTTGCTGTCAGGGAGGCTGCCAGACAATTTTCCATGCACACTCTGGGCTGGGGGGCAGTCAACCACCAGTACACACAGCAGAACCTAAACCCATACCATTATTGCTAAGCAGCAAGACAGGGGCCCATTGCACTCCCACGGGGCCTTTTTAAATGCAATCCATAACCCGGATTTGCCAGGAACCCTTCTTACTCCTCCTACTTGCATGTGACACTGGGCTTAGGATCTGCATAGGAAACACACACACAAGCACACACCTACCTTTGTTGCCTGCAGATGCCTCCTTGGCTGTCCCCAAACGGTATCAAACCAACACCCACGGGAAGCTGTAAGCATAGAGGACATGCCTGCACCCCATTGGACTTACCTGTGTGGGTTAAATCCGGGTTATTTGACAACCTATGGCGGTGATGGTTCTGCTCAGGCAGAGCAGTGCTGATGCTCCTCATAAAGCTGTCGCTGCTGTGAAGGTTCTAGGTGACATCACAAATCCCTTTGGTTACATACACAACAAAGCTGGGTTGTTGTTGTTTACACTCTGCAAGGCCTGTGGAAGTGAGTGACATCATAGC
The DNA here is from genome assembly GCF_029499605.1 of Hyla sarda. NCBI lineage: Eukaryota > Metazoa > Chordata > Amphibia > Anura > Hylidae > Hyla > Hyla sarda. The sequence goes on from NW_026608465.1 coordinate 25,982, forward strand.
ACTGTAGTTCTGAGGGTTCAAGATGGATGCAACAATCTCCTGTTGCTTCTATGAAGGCCGTAATAGACGACATCACCAAACAGCTCCATAGTCACATACACAGCAAAGGAGAGATGTTGTTTACACCTAGTGATGTCAGTGGTATTGAGTGACATCACAGCACAGTGCTAAGGCTCCTGGGCCTGGACACAGCAGCGGCTGCAATATCTCAACGGAGAATACGTTTATATCTATGTGTGTGTGTGCGCATATATATATATATATATATATATATATATATATATATATATTTCTCCGCCGAAATCACTTTTAAACCCATTTCCACCTTTTTTTCCCTTCTCTTCCTCTTACTTTTTTTTCACGTTTTTTTACGTTTTTCTCCTTTTCGCCTCTTTTCTGGGCGTATTATTCTTCTTTTTCTTCTTTTTTTTCGTCTAATGCATACCCCATCAGTGCAGCAATGCTTATTCAATACCGCCAGCAGATGGAGACACTGGGGGATAATTTTCTAAGGATTTATACTGATTTTTCCTGTCTGAATTTGTCGCACAGAAAGTTGCAGGCCAAATATGTGTGACATTTCTGCGACTTTAGCTTCTAGAGCATTTTTACAACATTATACATAGGTGCTGAATACATAAAAAGTGACTGTTCAGCGACAGACAAGTCGCATCGGCTGAAAGTAGGCCAGAATGTCAGTCCATGTTGGAGCAGGTTTAGATACAGTCTAAAGCATAGATCTCAAAGTCTGTGCACAGAATTTAGCAAGGGCCTCGCACCTTCTGATGCATCAGGTAGGTGCACAATAGCATAGCCTAACCCTCTGTACTTTGGTCTATATTGATGCGGGACATAGACAGCCAGCTGATGACCAATCCATTAGTGCAATGGATGGCTGGAAGCATTTGTCTTTGCCTTTGCAATACCACAGAAGCAATGCATGGTCAATGTACAGCAATGACACACCTGTGTGAACAGCCAGGAGACCCCCCCCCCCCCCATGTTATGTTACATAGTTACATAGTTAGTACGGTCGAAAAAAGACATATGTCCATCACGTTCAACCAGGGAATTAAGGGGTAGGGGTGTGGCGCGATATTGGGGAAGGGATGAGATTTTATATTTCTTCATAAGCATTAATCTTATTTTGTCAATTAGGAACATTCAGCACCCACCCGCTATCAAGGCAGCTGCCTATCATGTCATGCCCTACCTGCACAGGTGTGCTGGCTACTCAAATGATCCAATTAAGGAGGCCATTTAGTCAGCAGCAGCAGAAGTCCTGTGCCTGGACGCTCCAACAGGGGCCAGACACAAGCAGAAGCAGAAGCAGCAGAAGCAGCAGCAGCACCACCTTTTGTTTTTTGGCTGCAGCAGCAGCAAGGCCCACAGGGCTGGCTAGCTGGCTAGCCAGCAAGCAGGTAGCAATGAAAGTAGGAATCTTTCTTTTTAACCCTGTAAGGGGGTGGTGCACTGTACCCGAAGATACTGCCATATCGGGTCAATGCATAGGGCGACGGAAGCAAGCTTCGAAATCGGCCCCCGTTCTCAAAAATCCATTTAATATATGGTCCCCAGATAGGGGACGTATCAGATATTAAACTGATAAGAACAGATACTACACTTGATCTTAGCCAAAAGGCCGAGAAGCGATAACCGTGAAAGGGGCGGGCCCAACAAGGTCCCCTTCATGGGCACTATCACTGCTTGCTGTCAGGGAGGCTGCCAGACAATTTTCCATGCACACTCTGGGCTGGGGGGCAGTCAACCACCAGTACACACAGCAGAACCTAAACCCATACCATTATTGCTAAGCAGCAAGACAGGGGCCCATTGCACTCCCACGGGGCCTTTTTAAATGCAATCCATAACCCGGATTTGCCAGGAACCCTTCTTACTCCTCCTACTTGCATGTGACACTGGGCTTAGGATCTGCATAGGAAACACACACACAAGCACACACCTACCTTTGTTGCCTGCAGATGCCTCCTTGGCTGTCCCCAAACGGTATCAAACCAACACCCACGGGAAGCTGTAAGCATAGAGGACATGCCTGCACCCCATTGGACTTACCTGTGTGGGTTAAATCCGGGTTATTTGACAACCTATGGCGGTGATGGTTCTGCTCAGGCAGAGCAGTGCTGATGCTCCTCATAAAGCTGTCGCTGCTGTGAAGGTTCTAGGTGACATCACAAATCCCTTTGGTTACATACACAACAAAGCTGGGTTGTTGTTGTTTACACTCTGCAAGGCCTGTGGAAGTGAGTGACATCATAGCACTGTAGTTCTGAGGGTTCAAGATGGATGCAACAATCTCCTGTTGCTTCTATGAAGGCCGTAATAGACGACATCACCAAACAGCTCCATAGTCACATACACAGCAAAGGAGAGATGTTGTTTACACCTAGTGATGTCAGTGGTATTGAGTGACATCACAGCACAGTGCTAAGGCTCCTGGGCCTGGACACAGCAGCGGCTGCAATATCTCAACGGAGAATACGTTTATATCTATGTGTGTGTGTGCGCATATATATATATATATATATATATATATATATATATATATATATATTCTCCGCCGAAATCACTTTTAAACCCATTTCCACCTTTTTTTCCCTTCTCTTCCTCTTACTTTTTTTTCACGTTTTTTTACGTTTTTCTCCTTTTCGCCTCTTTTCTGGGCGTATTATTCTTCTTTTTCTTCTTTTTTTTCGTCTAATGCATACCCCATCAGTGCAGCAATGCTTATTCAATACCGCCAGCAGATGGAGACACTGGGGGATAATTTTCTAAGGATTTATACTGATTTTTCCTGTCTGAATTTGTCGCACAGAAAGTTGCAGGCCAAATATGTGTGACATTTCTGCGACTTTAGCTTCTAGAGCATTTTTACAACATTATACATAGGTGCTGAATACATAAAAAGCGACTGTTCAGCGACAGACAAGTCGCATCGGCTGAAAGTAGGCCAGAATGTCAGTCCATGTTGGAGCAGGTTTAGATACAGTCTAAAGCATAGATCTCAAAGTCTGTGCACAGAATTTAGCAAGGGCCTCGCACCTTCTGATGCATCAGGTAGGTGCACAATAGCATAGCCTAACCCTCTGTACTTTGGTCTATATTGATGCGGGACATAGACAGCCAGCTGATGACCAATCCATTAGTGCAATGGATGGCTGGAAGCATTTGTCTTTGCCTTTGCAATACCACAGAAGCAATGCATGGTCAATGTACAGCAATGACACACCTGTGTGAACAGCCAGGAGACCCCCCCCCCCCCCCATGTTATGTTACATAGTTACATAGTTAGTACGGTCGAAAAAAGACATATGTCCATCACGTTCAACCAGGGAATTAAGGGGTAGGGGTGTGGCGCGATATTGGGGAAGGGATGAGATTTTATATTTCTTCATAAGCATTAATCTTATTTTGTCAATTAGGAACATTCAGCACCCACCCGCTATCAAGGCAGCTGCCTATCATGTCATGCCCTACCTGCACAGGTGTGCTGGCTACTCAAATGATCCAATTAAGGAGGCCATTTAGTCAGCAGCAGCAGAAGTCCTGTGCCTGGACGCTCCAACAGGGGCCAGACACAAGCAGAAGCAGAAGCAGCAGAAGCAGCAGCAGCACCACCTTTTGTTTTTTGGCTGCAGCAGCAGCAAGGCCCACAGGGCTGGCTAGCTGGCTAGCCAGCAAGCAGGTAGCAATGAAAGTAGGAATCTTTCTTTTTAACCCTGTAAGGGGGTGGTGCACTGTACCCGAAGATACTGCCATATCGGGTCAATGCATAGGGCGACGGAAGCAAGCTTCGAAATCGGCCCCCGTTCTCAAAAATCCATTTAATATATGGTCCCCAGATAGGGGACGTATCAGATATTAAACTGATAAGAACAGATACTACACTTGATCTTAGCCAAAAGGCCGAGAAGCGATAACCGTGAAAGGGGCGGGCCCAACAAGGTCCCCTTCATGGGCACTATCACTGCTTGCTGTCAGGGAGGCTGCCAGACAATTTTCCATGCACACTCTGGGCTGGGGGGCAGTCAACCACCAGTACACACAGCAGAACCTAAACCCATACCATTATTGCTAAGCAGCAAGACAGGGGCCCATTGCACTCCCACGGGGCCTTTTTAAATGCAATCCATAACCCGGATTTGCCAGGAACCCTTCTTACTCCTCCTACTTGCATGTGACACTGGGCTTAGGATCTGCATAGGAAACACACACACAAGCACACACCTACCTTTGTTGCCTGCAGATGCCTCCTTGGCTGTCCCCAAACGGTATCAAACCAACACCCACGGGAAGCTGTAAGCATAGAGGACATGCCTGCACCCCATTGGACTTACCTGTGTGGGTTAAATCCGGGTTATTTGACAACCTATGGCGGTGATGGTTCTGCTCAGGCAGAGCAGTGCTGATGCTCCTCATAAAGCTGTCGCTGCTGTGAAGGTTCTAGGTGACATCACAAATCCCTTTGGTTACATACACAACAAAGCTGGGTTGTTGTTGTTTACACTCTGCAAGGCCTGTGGAAGTGAGTGACATCATAGCACTGTAGTTCTGAGGGTTCAAGATGGATGCAACAATCTCCTGTTGCTTCTATGAAGGCCGTAATAGACGACATCACCAAACAGCTCCATAGTCACATACACAGCAAAGGAGAGATGTTGTTTACACCTAGTGATGTCAGTGGTATTGAGTGACATCACAGCACAGTGCTAAGGCTCCTGGGCCTGGACACAGCAGCGGCTGCAATATCTCAACGGAGAATACGTTTATATCTATGTGTGTGTGTGCGCATATATATATATATATATATAGTATATATATATATATATATATATTTCTCCGCCGAAATCACTTTTAAACCCATTTCCACCTTTTTTTCCCTTCTCTTCCTCTTACTTTTTTTTCACGTTTTTTTACGTTTTTCTCCTTTTCGCCTCTTTTCTGGGCGTATTATTCTTCTTTTTCTTCTTTTTTTTCGTCTAATGCATACCCCATCAGTGCAGCAATGCTTATTCAATACCGCCAGCAGATGGAGACACTGGGGGATAATTTTCTAAGGATTTATACTGATTTTTCCTGTCTGAATTTGTCGCACAGAAAGTTGCAGGCCAAATATGTGTGACATTTCTGCGACTTTAGCTTCTAGAGCATTTTTACAACATTATACATAGGTGCTGAATACATAAAAAGCGACTGTTCAGCGACAGACAAGTCGCATCGGCTGAAAGTAGGCCAGAATGTCAGTCCATGTTGGAGCAGGTTTAGATACAGTCTAAAGCATAGATCTCAAAGTCTGTGCACAGAATTTAGCAAGGGCCTCGCACCTTCTGATGCATCAGGTAGGTGCACAATAGCATAGCCTAACCCTCTGTACTTTGGTCTATATTGATGCGGGACATAGACAGCCAGCTGATGACCAATCCATTAGTGCAATGGATGGCTGGAAGCATTTGTCTTTGCCTTTGCAATACCACAGAAGCAATGCATGGTCAATGTACAGCAATGACACACCTGTGTGAACAGCCAGGAGACCCCCCCCCCCCCCATGTTATGTTACATAGTTACATAGTTAGTACGGTCGAAAAAAGACATATGTCCATCACGTTCAACCAGGGAATTAAGGGGTAGGGGTGTGGCGCGATATTGGGGAAGGGATGAGATTTTATATTTCTTCATAAGCATTAATCTTATTTTGTCAATTAGGAACATTCAGCACCCACCCGCTATCAAGGCAGCTGCCTATCATGTCATGCCCTACGCACAGGTGTGCTGGCTACTCAAATGATCCAATTAAGGAGGCCATTTAGTCAGCAGCAGCAGAAGTCCTGTGCCTGGACGCTCCAACAGGGGCCAGACACAAGCAGAAGCAGAAGCAGCAGAAGCAGCAGCAGCACCACCTTTTGTTTTTTGGCTGCAGCAGCAGCAAGGCCCACAGGGCTGGCTAGCTGGCTAGCCAGCAAGCAGGTAGCAATGAAAGTAGGAATCTTTCTTTTTAACCCTGTAAGGGGGTGGTGCACTGTACCCGAAGATACTGCCATATCGGGTCAATGCATAGGGCGACGGAAGCAAGCTTCGAAATCGGCCCCCGTTCTCAAAAATCCATTTAATATATGGTCCCCAGATAGGGGACGTATCAGATATTAAACTGATAAGAACAGATACTACACTTGATCTTAGCCAAAAGGCCGAGAAGCGATAACCGTGAAAGGGGCGGGCCCAACAAGGTCCCCTTCATGGGCACTATCACTGCTTGCTGTCAGGGAGGCTGCCAGACAATTTTCCATGCACACTCTGGGCTGGGGGGCAGTCAACCACCAGTACACACAGCAGAACCTAAACCCATACCATTATTGCTAAGCAGCAAGACAGGGGCCCATTGCACTCCCACGGGGCCTTTTTAAATGCAATCCATAACCCGGATTTGCCAGGAACCCTTCTTACTCCTCCTACTTGCATGTGACACTGGGCTTAGGATCTGCATAGGAAACACACACACAAGCACACACCTACCTTTGTTGCCTGCAGATGCCTCCTTGGCTGTCCCCAAACGGTATCAAACCAACACCCACGGGAAGCTGTAAGCATAGAGGACATGCCTGCACCCCATTGGACTTACCTGTGTGGGTTAAATCCGGGTTATTTGACAACCTATGGCGGTGATGGTTCTGCTCAGGCAGAGCAGTGCTGATGCTCCTCATAAAGCTGTCGCTGCTGTGAAGGTTCTAGGTGACATCACAAATCCCTTTGGTTACATACACAACAAAGCTGGGTTGTTGTTGTTTACACTCTGCAAGGCCTGTGGAAGTGAGTGACATCATAGCACTGTAGTTCTGAGGGTTCAAGATGGATGCAACAATCTCCTGTTGCTTCTATGAAGGCCGTAATAGACGACATCACCAAACAGCTCCATAGTCACATACACAGCAAAGGAGAGATGTTGTTTACACCTAGTGATGTCAGTGGTATTGAGTGACATCACAGCACAGTGCTAAGGCTCCTGGGCCTGGACACAGCAGCGGCTGCAATATCTCAACGGAGAATACGTTTATATCTATGTGTGTGTGTGCGCATATATATATATATATATATATATATATATATATATATATATATATATATTCTCCGCCGAAATCACTTTTAAACCCATTTCCACCTTTTTTTCCCTTCTCTTCCTCTTACTTTTTTTTCACGTTTTTTTACGTTTTTCTCCTTTTCACCTCTTTTCTGGGCGTATTATTCTTCTTTTTCTTCTTTTTTTTCGTCTAATGCATACCCCATCAGTGCAGCAATGCTTATTCAATACCGCCAGCAGATGGAGACACTGGGGGATAATTTTCTAAGGATTTATACTGATTTTTCCTGTCTGAATTTGTCGCACAGAAAGTTGCAGGCCAAATATGTGTGACATTTCTGCGACTTTAGCTTCTAGAGCATTTTTACAACATTATACATAGGTGCTGAATACATAAAAAGCGACTGTTCAGCGACAGACAAGTCGCATCGGCTGAAAGTAGGCCAGAATGTCAGTCCATGTTGGAGCAGGTTTAGATACAGTCTAAAGCATAGATCTCAAAGTCTGTGCACAGAATTTAGCAAGGGCCTCGCACCTTCTGATGCATCAGGTAGGTGCACAATAGCATAGCCTAACCCTCTGTACTTTGGTCTATATTGATGCGGGACATAGACAGCCAGCTGATGACCAATCCATTAGTGCAATGGATGGCTGGAAGCATTTGTCTTTGCCTTTGCAATACCACAGAAGCAATGCATGGTCAATGTACAGCAATGACACACCTGTGTGAACAGCCAGGAGACCCCCCCCCCCATGTTATGTTACATAGTTACATAGTTAGTACGGTCGAAAAAAGACATATGTCCATCACGTTCAACCAGGGAATTAAGGGGTAGGGGTGTGGCGCGATATTGGGGAAGGGATGAGATTTTATATTTCTTCATAAGCATTAATCTTATTTTGTCAATTAGGAACATTCAGCACCCACCCGCTATCAAGGCAGCTGCCTATCATGTCATGCCCTACCTGCACAGGTGTGCTGGCTACTCAAATGATCCAATTAAGGAGGCCATTTAGTCAGCAGCAGCAGAAGTCCTGTGCCTGGACGCTCCAACAGGGGCCAGACACAAGCAGAAGCAGAAGCAGCAGAAGCAGCAGCAGCACCACCTTTTGTTTTTTGGCTGCAGCAGCAGCAAGGCCCACAGGGCTGGCTAGCTGGCTAGCCAGCAAGCAGGTAGCAATGAAAGTAGGAATCTTTCTTTTTAACCCTGTAAGGGGGTGGTGCACTGTACCCGAAGATACTGCCATATCGGGTCAATGCATAGGGCGACGGAAGCAAGCTTCGAAATCGGCCCCCGTTCTCAAAAATCCATTTAATATATGGTCCCCAGATAGGGGACGTATCAGATATTAAACTGATAAGAACAGATACTACACTTGATCTTAGCCAAAAGGCCGAGAAGCGATAACCGTGAAAGGGGCGGGCCCAACAAGGTCCCCTTCATGGGCACTATCACTGCTTGCTGTCAGGGAGGCTGCCAGACAATTTTCCATGCACACTCTGGGCTGGGGGGCAGTCAACCACCAGTACACACAGCAGAACCTAAACCCATACCATTATTGCTAAGCAGCAAGACAGGGGCCCATTGCACTCCCACGGGGCCTTTTTAAATGCAATCCATAACCCGGATTTGCCAGGAACCCTTCTTACTCCTCCTACTTGCATGTGACACTGGGCTTAGGATCTGCATAGGAAACACACACACAAGCACACACCTACCTTTGTTGCCTGCAGATGCCTCCTTGGCTGTCCCCAAACGGTATCAAACCAACACCCACGGGAAGCTGTAAGCATAGAGGACATGCCTGCACCCCATTGGACTTACCTGTGTGGGTTAAATCCGGGTTATTTGACAACCTATGGCGGTGATGGTTCTGCTCAGGCAGAGCAGTGCTGATGCTCCTCATAAAGCTGTCGCTGCTGTGAAGGTTCTAGGTGACATCACAAATCCCTTTGGTTACATACACAACAAAGCTGGGTTGTTGTTGTTTACACTCTGCAAGGCCTGTGGAAGTGAGTGACATCATAGCACTGTAGTTCTGAGGGTTCAAGATGGATGCAACAATCTCCTGTTGCTTCTATGAAGGCCGTAATAGACGACATCACCAAACAGCTCCATAGTCACATACACAGCAAAGGAGAGATGTTGTTTACACCTAGTGATGTCAGTGGTATTGAGTGACATCACAGCACAGTGCTAAGGCTCCTGGGCCTGGACACAGCAGCGGCTGCAATATCTCAACGGAGAATACGTTTATATCTATGTGTGTGTGTGCGCATATATATATATATATATATATATATATATATATATATATATATATTTCTCCGCCGAAATCACTTTTAAACCCATTTCCACCTTTTTTTCCCTTCTCTTCCTCTTACTTTTTTTTCACGTTTTTTTACGTTTTTCTCCTTTTCGCCTCTTTTCTGGGCGTATTATTCTTCTTTTTCTTCTTTTTTTTCGTCTAATGCATACCCCATCAGTGCAGCAATGCTTATTCAATACCGCCAGCAGATGGAGACACTGGGGGATAATTTTCTAAGGATTTATACTGATTTTTCCTGTCTGAATTTGTCGCACAGAAAGTTGCAGGCCAAATATGTGTGACATTTCTGCGACTTTAGCTTCTAGAGCATTTTTACAACATTATACATAGGTGCTGAATACATAAAAAGCGACTGTTCAGCGACAGACAAGTCGCATCGGCTGAAAGTAGGCCAGAATGTCAGTCCATGTTGGAGCAGGTTTAGATACAGTCTAAAGCATAGATCTCAAAGTCTGTGCACAGAATTTAGCAAGGGCCTCGCACCTTCTGATGCATCAGGTAGGTGCACAATAGCATAGCCTAACCCTCTGTACTTTGGTCTATATTGATGCGGGACATAGACAGCCAGCTGATGACCAATCCATTAGTGCAATGGATGGCTGGAAGCATTTGTCTTTGCCTTTGCAATACCACAGAAGCAATGCATGGTCAATGTACAGCAATGACACACCTGTGTGAACAGCCAGGAGACCCCCCCCCCATGTTATGTTACATAGTTACATAGTTAGTACGGTCGAAAAAAGACATATGTCCATCACGTTCAACCAGGGAATTAAGGGGTAGGGGTGTGGCGCGATATTGGGGAAGGGATGAGATTTTATATTTCTTCATAAGCATTAATCTTATTTTGTCAATTAGGAACATTCAGCACCCACCCGCTATCAAGGCAGCTGCCTATCATGTCATGCCCTACCTGCACAGGTGTGCTGGCTACTCAAATGATCCAATTAAGGAGGCCATTTAGTCAGCAGCAGCAGAAGTCCTGTGCCTGGACGCTCCAACAGGGGCCAGACACAAGCAGAAGCAGAAGCAGCAGAAGCAGCAGCAGCACCACCTTTTGTTTTTTGGCTGCAGCAGCAGCAAGGCCCACAGGGCTGGCTAGCTGGCTAGCCAGCAAGCAGGTAGCAATGAAAGTAGGAATCTTTCTTTTTAACCCTGTAAGGGGGTGGTGCACTGTACCCGAAGATACTGCCATATCGGGTCAATGCATAGGGCGACGGAAGCAAGCTTCGAAATCGGCCCCCGTTCTCAAAAATCCATTTAATATATGGTCCCCAGATAGGGGACGTATCAGATATTAAACTGATAAGAACAGATACTACACTTGATCTTAGCCAAAAGGCCGAGAAGCGATAACCGTGAAAGGGGCGGGCCCAACAAGGTCCCCTTCATGGGCACTATCACTGCTTGCTGTCAGGGAGGCTGCCAGACAATTTTCCATGCACACTCTGGGCTGGGGGGCAGTCAACCACCAGTACACACAGCAGAACCTAAACCCATACCATTATTGCTAAGCAGCAAGACAGGGGCCCATTGCACTCCCACGGGGCCTTTTTAAATGCAATCCATAACCCGGATTTGCCAGGAACCCTTCTTACTCCTCCTACTTGCATGTGACACTGGGCTTAGGATCTGCATAGGAAACACACACACAAGCACACACCTACCTTTGTTGCCTGCAGATGCCTCCTTGGCTGTCCCCAAACGGTATCAAACCAACACCCACGGGAAGCTGTAAGCATAGAGGACATGCCTGCACCCCATTGGACTTACCTGTGTGGGTTGAATCCGGGTTATTTGACAACCTATGGCGGTGATGGTTCTGCTCAGGCAGAGCAGTGCTGATGCTCCTCATAAAGCTGTCGCTGCTGTGAAGGTTCTAGGTGACATCACAAATCCCTTTGGTTACATACACAACAAAGCTGGGTTGTTGTTGTTTACACTCTGCAAGGCCTGTGGAAGTGAGTGACATCATAGCACTGTAGTTCTGAGGGTTCAAGATGGATGCAACAATCTCCTGTTGCTTCTATGAAGGCCGTAATAGACGACATCACCAAACAGCTCCATAGTCACATACACAGCAAAGGAGAGATGTTGTTTACACCTAGTGATGTCAGTGGTATTGAGTGACATCACAGCACAGTGCTAAGGCTCCTGGGCCTGGACACAGCAGCGGCTGCAATATCTCAACGGAGAATACGTTTATATCTATGTGTGTGTGTGCGCATATATATATATATATATATATATATATATATATATATATATATATATATATATTTCTCCGCCGAAATCACTTTTAAACCCATTTCCACCTTTTTTTCCCTTCTCTTCCTCTTACTTTTTTTTCACGTTTTTTTACGTTTTTCTCCTTTTCGCCTCTTTTCTGGGCGTATTATTCTTCTTTTTCTTCTTTTTTTTCGTCTAATGCATACCCCATCAGTGCAGCAATGCTTATTCAATACCGCCAGCAGATGGAGACACTGGGGGATAATTTTCTAAGGATTTATACTGATTTTTCCTGTCTGAATTTGTCGCACAGAAAGTTGCAGGCCAAATATGTGTGACATTTCTGCGACTTTAGCTTCTAGAGCATTTTTACAACATTATACATAGGTGCTGAATACATAAAAAGCGACTGTTCAGCGACAGACAAGTCGCATCGGCTGAAAGTAGGCCAGAATGTCAGTCCATGTTGGAGCAGGTTTAGATACAGTCTAAAGCATAGATCTCAAAGTCTGTGCACAGAATTTAGCAAGGGCCTCGCACCTTCTGATGCATCAGGTAGGTGCACAATAGCATAGCCTAACCCTCTGTACTTTGGTCTATATTGATGCGGGACATAGACAGCCAGCTGATGACCAATCCATTAGTGCAATGGATGGCTGGAAGCATTTGTCTTTGCCTTTGCAATACCACAGAAGCAATGCATGGTCAATGTACAGCAATGACACACCTGTGTGAACAGCCAGGAGACCCCCCCCCCCATGTTATGTTACATAGTTACATAGTTAGTACGGTCGAAAAAAGACATATGTCCATCACGTTCAACCAGGGAATTAAGGGGTAGGGGTGTGGCGCGATATTGGGGAAGGGATGAGATTTTATATTTCTTCATAAGCATTAATCTTATTTTGTCAATTAGGAACATTCAGCACCCACCCGCTATCAAGGCAGCTGCCTATCATGTCATGCCCTACCTGCACAGGTGTGCTGGCTACTCAAATGATCCAATTAAGGAGGCCATTTAGTCAGCAGCAGCAGAAGTCCTGTGCCTGGACGCTCCAACAGGGGCCAGACACAAGCAGAAGCAGAAGCAGCAGAAGCAGCAGCAGCACCACCTTTTGTTTTTTGGCTGCAGCAGCAGCAAGGCCCACAGGGCTGGCTAGCTGGCTAGCCAGCAAGCAGGTAGCAATGAAAGTAGGAATCTTTCTTTTTAACCCTGTAAGGGGGTGGTGCACTGTACCCGAAGATACTGCCATATCGGGTCAATGCATAGGGCGACGGAAGCAAGCTTCGAAATCGGCCCCCGTTCTCAAAAATCCATTTAATATATGGTCCCCAGATAGGGGACGTATCAGATATTAAACTGATAAGAACAGATACTACACTTGATCTTAGCCAAAAGGCCGAGAAGCGATAACCGTGAAAGGGGCGGGCCCAACAAGGTCCCCTTCATGGGCACTATCACTGCTTGCTGTCAGGGAGGCTGCCAGACAATTTTCCATGCACACTCTGGGCTGGGGGGCAGTCAACCACCAGTACACACAGCAGAACCTAAACCCATACCATTATTGCTAAGCAGCAAGACAGGGGCCCATTGCACTCCCACGGGGCCTTTTTAAATGCAATCCATAACCCGGATTTGCCAGGAACCCTTCTTACTCCTCCTACTTGCATGTGACACTGGGCTTAGGATCTGCATAGGAAACACACACACAAGCACACACCTACCTTTGTTGCCTGCAGATGCCTCCTTGGCTGTCCCCAAACGGTATCAAACCAACACCCACGGGAAGCTGTAAGCATAGAGGACATGCCTGCACCCCATTGGACTTACCTGTGTGGGTTAAATCCGGGTTATTTGACAACCTATGGCGGTGATGGTTCTGCTCAGGCAGAGCAGTGCTGATGCTCCTCATAAAGCTGTCGCTGCTGTGAAGGTTCTAGGTGACATCACAAATCCCTTTGGTTACATACACAACAAAGCTGGGTTGTTGTTGTTTACACTCTGCAAGGCCTGTGGAAGTGAGTGACATCATAGCACTGTAGTTCTGAGGGTTCAAGATGGATGCAACAATCTCCTGTTGCTTCTATGAAGGCCGTAATAGACGACATCACCAAACAGCTCCATAGTCACATACACAGCAAAGGAGAGATGTTGTTTACACCTAGTGATGTCAGTGGTATTGAGTGACATCACAGCACAGTGCTAAGGCTCCTGGGCCTGGACACAGCAGCGGCTGCAATATCTCAACGGAGAATACGTTTATATCTATGTGTGTGTGTGCGCATATATATATATATATATATATATATATATATATATATATATATATTTCTCCGCCGAAATCACTTTTAAACCCATTTCCACCTTTTTTTCCCTTCTCTTCCTCTTACTTTTTTTTCACGTTTTTTTACGTTTTTCTCCTTTTCGCCTCTTTTCTGGGCGTATTATTCTTCTTTTTCTTCTTTTTTTTCGTCTAATGCATACCCCATCAGTGCAGCAATGCTTATTCAATACCGCCAGCAGATGGAGACACTGGGGGATAATTTTCTAAGGATTTATACTGATTTTTCCTGTCTGAATTTGTCGCACAGAAAGTTGCAGGCCAAATATGTGTGACATTTCTGCGACTTTAGCTTCTAGAGCATTTTTACAACATTATACATAGGTGCTTAATACATAAAAAGCGACTGTTCAGCGACAGACAAGTCGCATCGGCTGAAAGTAGGCCAGAATGTCAGTCCATGTTGGAGCAGGTTTAGATACAGTCTAAAGCATAGATCTCAAAGTCTGTGCACAGAATTTAGCAAGGGCCTCGCACCTTCTGATGCATCAGGTAGGTGCACAATAGCATAGCCTAACCCTCTGTACTTTGGTCTATATTGATGCGGGACATAGACAGCCAGCTGATGACCAATCCATTAGTGCAATGGATGGCTGGAAGCATTTGTCTTTGCCTTTGCAATACCACAGAAGCAATGCATGGTCAATGTACAGCAATGACACACCTGTGTGAACAGCCAGGAGACCCCCCCCCCCCCCATGTTATGTTACATAGTTACATAGTTAGTACGGTCGAAAAAAGACATATGTCCATCACGTTCAACCAGGGAATTAAGGGGTAGGGGTGTGGCGCGATATTGGGGAAGGGATGAGATTTTATATTTCTTCATAAGCATTAATCTTATTTTGTCAATTAGGAACATTCAGCACCCACCCGCTATCAAGGCAGCTGCCTATCATGTCATGCCCTACCTGCACAGGTGTGCTGGCTACTCAAATGATCCAATTAAGGAGGCCATTTAGTCAGCAGCAGCAGAAGTCCTGTGCCTGGACGCTCCAACAGGGGCCAGACACAAGCAGAAGCAGAAGCAGCAGAAGCAGCAGCAGCACCACCTTTTGTTTTTTGGCTGCAGCAGCAGCAAGGCCCACAGGGCTGGCTAGCTGGCTAGCCAGCAAGCAGGTAGCAATGAAAGTAGGAATCTTTCTTTTTAACCCTGTAAGGGGGTGGTGCACTGTACCCGAAGATACTGCCATATCGGGTCAATGCATAGGGCGACGGAAGCAAGCTTCGAAATCGGCCCCCGTTCTCAAAAATCCATTTAATATATGGTCCCCAGATAGGGGACGTATCAGATATTAAACTGATAAGAACAGATACTACACTTGATCTTAGCCAAAAGGCCGAGAAGCGATAACCGTGAAAGGGGCGGGCCCAACAAGGTCCCCTTCATGGGCACTATCACTGCTTGCTGTCAGGGAGGCTGCCAGACAATTTTCCATGCACACTCTGGGCTGGGGGGCAGTCAACCACCAGTACACACAGCAGAACCTAAACCCATACCATTATTGCTAAGCAGCAAGACAGGGGCCCATTGCACTCCCACGGGGCCTTTTTAAATGCAATCCATAACCCGGATTTGCCAGGAACCCTTCTTACTCCTCCTACTTGCATGTGACACTGGGCTTAGGATCTGCATAGGAAACACACACACAAGCACACACCTACCTTTGTTGCCTGCAGATGCCTCCTTGGCTGTCCCCAAACGGTATCAAACCAACACCCACGGGAAGCTGTAAGCATAGAGGACATGCCTGCACCCCATTGGACTTACCTGTGTGGGTTAAATCCGGGTTATTTGACAACCTATGGCGGTGATGGTTCTGCTCAGGCAGAGCAGTGCTGATGCTCCTCATAAAGCTGTCGCTGCTGTGAAGGTTCTAGGTGACATCACAAATCCCTTTGGTTACATACACAACAAAGCTGGGTTGTTGTTGTTTACACTCTGCAAGGCCTGTGGAAGTGAGTGACATCATAGCACTGTAGTTCTGAGGGTTCTAGATGGATGCAACAATCTCCTGTTGCTTCTATGAAGGCCGTAATAGACGACATCACCAAACAGCTCCATAGTCACATACACAGCAAAGGAGAGATGTTGTTTACACCTAGTGATGTCAGTGGTATTGAGTGACATCACAGCACAGTGCTAAGGCTCCTGGGCCTGGACACAGCAGCGGCTGCAATATCTCAACGGAGAATACGTTTATATCTATGTGTGTGTGTGCGCATATATATATATATATATATATATATATATATATATATATATATTTCTCCGCCGAAATCACTTTTAAACCCATTTCCACCTTTTTTTCCCTTCTCTTCCTCTTACTTTTTTTTCACGTTTTTTTACGTTTTTCTCCTTTTCGCCTCTTTTCTGGGCGTATTATTCTTCTTTTTCTTCTTTTTTTTCGTCTAATGCATACCCCATCAGTGCAGCAATGCTTATTCAATACCGCCAGCAGATGGAGACACTGGGGGATAATTTTCTAAGGATTTATACTGATTTTTCCTGTCTGAATTTGTCGCACAGAAAGTTGCAGGCCAAATATGTGTGACATTTCTGCGACTTTAGCTTCTAGAGCATTTTTACAACATTATACATAGGTGCTGAATACATAAAAAGCGACTGTTCAGCGACAGACAAGTCGCATCGGCTGAAAGTAGGCCAGAATGTCAGTCCATGTTGGAGCAGGTTTAGATACAGTCTAAAGCATAGATCTCAAAGTTTGTGCACAGAATTTAGCAAGGGCCTCGCACCTTCTGATGCATCAGGTAGGTGCACAATAGCATAGCCTAACCCTCTGTACTTTGGTCTATATTGATGCGGGACATAGACAGCCAGCTGATGACCAATCCATTAGTGCAATGGATGGCTGGAAGCATTTGTCTTTGCCTTTGCAATACCACAGAAGCAATGCATGGTCAATGTACAGCAATGACACACCTGTGTGAACAGCCAGGAGACCCCCCCCCCCCCCCCCATGTTATGTTACATAGTTACATAGTTAGTACGGTCGAAAAAAGACATATGTCCATCACGTTCAACCAGGGAATTAAGGGGTAGGGGTGTGGCGCGATATTGGGGAAGGGATGAGATTTTATATTTCTTCATAAGCATTAATCTTATTTTGTCAATTAGGAACATTCAGCACCCACCCGCTATCAAGGCAGCTGCCTATCATGTCATGCCCTACCTGCACAGGTGTGCTGGCTACTCAAATGATCCAATTAAGGAGGCCATTTAGTCAGCAGCAGCAGAAGTCCTGTGCCTGGACGCTCCAACAGGGGCCAGACACAAGCAGAAGCAGAAGCAGCAGAAGCAGCAGCAGCACCACCTTTTGTTTTTTGGCTGCAGCAGCAGCAAGGCCCACAGGGCTGGCTAGCTGGCTAGCCAGCAAGCAGGTAGCAATGAAAGTAGGAATCTTTCTTTTTAACCCTGTAACGGGGTGGTGCACTGTACCCGAAGATACTGCCATATCGGGTCAATGCATAGGGCGACGGAAGCAAGCTTCGAAATCGGCCCCCGTTCTCAAAAATCCATTTAATATATGGTCCCCAGATAGGGGACGTATCAGATATTAAACTGATAAGAACAGATACTACACTTGATCTTAGCCAAAAGGCCGAGAAGCGATAACCGTGAAAGGGGCGGGCCCAACAAGGTCCCCTTCATGGGCACTATCACTGCTTGCTGTCAGGGAGGCTGCCAGACAATTTTCCATGCACACTCTGGGCTGGGGGGCAGTCAACCACCAGTACACACAGCAGAACCTAAACCCATACCATTATTGCTAAGCAGCAAGACAGGGGCCCATTGCACTCCCACGGGGCCTTTTTAAATGCAATCCATAACCCGGATTTGCCAGGAACCCTTCTTACTCCTCCTACTTGCATGTGACACTGGGCTTAGGATCTGCATAGGAAACACACACACAAGCACACACCTACCTTTGTTGCCTGCAGATGCCTCCTTGGCTGTCCCCAAACGGTATCAAACCAACACCCACGGGAAGCTGTAAGCATAGAGGACATGCCTGCACCCCATTGGACTTACCTGTGTGGGTTAAATCCGGGTTATTTGACAACCTATGGCGGTGATGGTTCTGCTCAGGCAGAGCAGTGCTGATGCTCCTCATAAAGCTGTCGCTGCTGTGAAGGTTCTAGGTGACATCACAAATCCCTTTGGTTACATACACAACAAAGCTGGGTTGTTGTTGTTTACACTCTGCAAGGCCTGTGGAAGTGAGTGACATCATAGCACTGTAGTTCTGAGGGTTCAAGATGGATGCAACAATCTCCTGTTGCTTCTATGAAGGCCGTAATAGACGACATCACCAAACAGCTCCATAGTCACATACACAGCAAAGGAGAGATGTTGTTTACACCTAGTGATGTCAGTGGTATTGAGTGACATCACAGCACAGTGCTAAGGCTCCTGGGCCTGGACACAGCAGCGGCTGCAATATCTCAACGGAGAATACGTTTATATCTATGTGTGTGTGTGCGCATATATATATATATATATATATATATATATATATATATATATATATATTTCTCCGCCGAAATCACTTTTAAACCCATTTCCACCTTTTTTTCCCTTCTCTTCCTCTTACTTTTTTTTCACGTTTTTTTACGTTTTTCTCCTTTTCGCCTCTTTTCTGGGCGTATTATTCTTCTTTTTCTTCTTTTTTTTCGTCTAATGCATACCCCATCAGTGCAGCAATGCTTATTCAATACCGCCAGCAGATGGAGACACTGGGGGATAATTTTCTAAGGATTTATACTGATTTTTCCTGTCTGAATTTGTCGCACAGAAAGTTGCAGGCCAAATATGTGTGACATTTCTGCGACTTTAGCTTCTAGAGCATTTTTACAACATTATACATAGGTGCTGAATACATAAAAAGCGACTGTTCAGCGACAGACAAGTCGCATCGGCTGAAAGTAGGCCAGAATGTCAGTCCATGTTGGAGCAGGTTTAGATACAGTCTAAAGCATAGATCTCAAAGTCTGTGCACAGAATTTAGCAAGGGCCTCGCACCTTCTGATGCATCAGGTAGGTGCACAATAGCATAGCCTAACCCTCTGTACTTTGGTCTATATTGATGCGGGACATAGACAGCCAGCTGATGACCAATCCATTAGTGCAATGGATGGCTGGAAGCATTTGTCTTTGCCTTTGCAATACCACAGAAGCAATGCATGGTCAATGTACAGCAATGACACACCTGTGTGAACAGCCAGGAGACCCCCCCCCCCCCCCCCCCATGTTATGTTACATAGTTACATAGTTAGTACGGTCGAAAAAAGACATATGTCCATCACGTTCAACCAGGGAATTAAGGGGTAGGGGTGTGGCGCGATATTGGGGAAGGGATGAGATTTTATATTTCTTCATAAGCATTAATCTTATTTTGTCAATTAGGAACATTCAGCACCCACCCGCTATCAAGGCAGCTGCCTATCATGTCATGCCCTACCTGCACAGGTGTGCTGGCTACTCAAATGATCCAATTAAGGAGGCCATTTAGTCAGCAGCAGCAGAAGTCCTGTGCCTGGACGCTCCAACAGGGGCCAGACACAAGCAGAAGCAGAAGCAGCAGAAGCAGCAGCAGCACCACCTTTTGTTTTTTGGCTGCAGCAGCAGCAAGGCCCACAGGGCTGGCTAGCTGGCTAGCCAGCAAGCAGGTAGCAATGAAAGTAGGAATCTTTCTTTTTAACCCTGTAAGGGGGTGGTGCACTGTACCCGAAGATACTGCCATATCGGGTCAATGCATAGGGCGACGGAAGCAAGCTTCGAAATCGGCCCCCGTTCTCAAAAATCCATTTAATATATGGTCCCCAGATAGGGGACGTATCAGATATTAAACTGATAAGAACAGATACTACACTTGATCTTAGCCAAAAGGCCGAGAAGCGATAACCGTGAAAGGGGCGGGCCCAACAAGGTCCCCTTCATGGGCACTATCACTGCTTGCTGTCAGGGAGGCTGCCAGACAATTTTCCATGCACACTCTGGGCTGGGGGGCAGTCAACCACCAGTACACACAGCAGAACCTAAACCCATACCATTATTGCTAAGCAGCAAGACAGGGGCCCATTGCACTCCCACGGGGCCTTTTTAAATGCAATCCATAACCCGGATTTGCCAGGAACCCTTCTTACTCCTCCTACTTGCATGTGACACTGGGCTTAGGATCTGCATAGGAAACACACACACAAGCACACACCTACCTTTGTTGCCTGCAGATGCCTCCTTGGCTGTCCCCAAACGGTATCAAACCAACACCCACGGGAAGCTGTAAGCATAGAGGACATGCCTGCACCCCATTGGACTTACCTGTGTGGGTTAAATCCGGGTTATTTGACAACCTATGGCGGTGATGGTTCTGCTCAGGCAGAGCAGTGCTGATGCTCCTCATAAAGCTGTCGCTGCTGTGAAGGTTCTAGGTGACATCACAAATCCCTTTGGTTACATACACAACAAAGCTGGGTTGTTGTTGTTTACACTCTGCAAGGCCTGTGGAAGTGAGTGACATCATAGCACTGTAGTTCTGAGGGTTCAAGATGGATGCAACAATCTCCTGTTGCTTCTATGAAGGCCGTAATAGACGACATCACCAAACAGCTCCATAGTCACATACACAGCAAAGGAGAGATGTTGTTTACACCTAGTGATGTCAGTGGTATTGAGTGACATCACAGCACAGTGCTAAGGCTCCTGGGCCTGGACACAGCAGCGGCTGCAATATCTCAACGGAGAATACGTTTATATCTATGTGTGTGTGTGCGCATATATATATATATATATATATATATATATATATATATATATATATATTTCTCCGCCGAAATCACTTTTAAACCCATTTCCACCTTTTTTTCCCTTCTCTTCCTCTTACTTTTTTTTCACGTTTTTTTACGTTTTTCTCCTTTTCGCCTCTTTTCTGGGCGTATTATTCTTCTTTTTCTTCTTTTTTTTCGTCTAATGCATACCCCATCAGTGCAGCAATGCTTATTCAATACCGCCAGCAGATGGAGACACTGGGGGATAATTTTCTAAGGATTTATACTGATTTTTCCTGTCTGAATTTGTCGCACAGAAAGTTGCAGGCCAAATATGTGTGACATTTCTGCGACTTTAGCTTCTAGAGCATTTTTACAACATTATACATAGGTGCTGAATACATAAAAAGCGACTGTTCAGCGACAGACAAGTCGCATCGGCTGAAAGTAGGCCAGAATGTCAGTCCATGTTGGAGCAGGTTTAGATACAGTCTAAAGCATAGATCTCAAAGTCTGTGCACAGAATTTAGCAAGGGCCTCGCACCTTCTGATGCATCAGGTAGGTGCACAATAGCATAGCCTAACCCTCTGTACTTTGGTCTATATTGATGCGGGACATAGACAGCCAGCTGATGACCAATCCATTAGTGCAATGGATGGCTGGAAGCATTTGTCTTTGCCTTTGCAATACCACAGAAGCAATGCATGGTCAATGTACAGCAATGACACACCTGTGTGAACAGCCAGGAGACCCCCCCCCCCCATGTTATGTTACATAGTTACATAGTTAGTACGGTCGAAAAAAGACATATGTCCATCACGTTCAACCAGGGAATTAAGGGGTAGGGGTGTGGCGCGATATTGGGGAAGGGATGAGATTTTATATTTCTTCATAAGCATTAATCTTATTTTGTCAATTAGGAACATTCAGCACCCACCCGCTATCAAGGCAGCTGCCTATCATGTCATGCCCTACCTGCACAGGTGTGCTGGCTACTCAAATGATCCAATTAAGGAGGCCATTTAGTCAGCAGCAGCAGAAGTCCTGTGCCTGGACGCTCCAACAGGGGCCAGACACAAGCAGAAGCAGAAGCAGCAGAAGCAGCAGCAGCACCACCTTTTGTTTTTTGGCTGCAGCAGCAGCAAGGCCCACAGGGCTGGCTAGCTGGCTAGCCAGCAAGCAGGTAGCAATGAAAGTAGGAATCTTTCTTTTTAACCCTGTAAGGGGGTGGTGCACTGTACCCGAAGATACTGCCATATCGGGTCAATGCATAGGGCGACGGAAGCAAGCTTCGAAATCGGCCCCCGTTCTCAAAAATCCATTTAATATATGGTCCCCAGATAGGGGACGTATCAGATATTAAACTGATAAGAACAGATACTACACTTGATCTTAGCCAAAAGGCCGAGAAGCGATAACCGTGAAAGGGGCGGGCCCAACAAGGTCCCCTTCATGGGCACTATCACTGCTTGCTGTCAGGGAGGCTGCCAGACAATTTTCCATGCACACTCTGGGCTGGGGGGCAGTCAACCACCAGTACACACAGCAGAACCTAAACCCATACCATTATTGCTAAGCAGCAAGACAGGGGCCCATTGCACTCCCACGGGGCCTTTTTAAATGCAATCCATAACCCGGATTTGCCAGGAACCCTTCTTACTCCTCCTACTTGCATGTGACACTGGGCTTAGGATCTGCATAGGAAACACACACACAAGCACACACCTACCTTTGTTGCCTGCAGATGCCTCCTTGGCTGTCCCCAAACGGTATCAAACCAACACCCACGGGAAGCTGTAAGCATAGAGGACATGCCTGCACCCCATTGGACTTACCTGTGTGGGTTAAATCCGGGTTATTTGACAACCTATGGCGGTGATGGTTCTGCTCAGGCAGAGCAGTGCTGATGCTCCTCATAAAGCTGTCGCTGCTGTGAAGGTTCTAGGTGACATCACAAATCCCTTTGGTTACATACACAACAAAGCTGGGTTGTTGTTGTTTACACTCTGCAAGGCCTGTGGAAGTGAGTGACATCATAGCACTGTAGTTCTGAGGGTTCAAGATGGATGCAACAATCTCCTGTTGCTTCTATGAAGGCCGTAATAGACGACATCACCAAACAGCTCCATAGTCACATACACAGCAAAGGAGAGATGTTGTTTACACCTAGTGATGTCAGTGGTATTGAGTGACATCACAGCACAGTGCTAAGGCTCCTGGGCCTGGACACAGCAGCGGCTGCAATATCTCAACGGAGAATACGTTTATATCTATGTGTGTGTGTGCGCATATATATATATATATATATATATATATATATATATATATATATATATTTCTCCGCCGAAATCACTTTTAAACCCATTTCCACCTTTTTTTCCCTTCTCTTCCTCTTACTTTTTTTTCACGTTTTTTTACGTTTTTCTCCTTTTCGCCTCTTTTCTGGGCGTATTATTCTTCTTTTTCTTCTTTTTTTTCGTCTAATGCATACCCCATCAGTGCAGCAATGCTTATTCAATACCGCCAGCAGATGGAGACACTGGGGGATAATTTTCTAAGGATTTATACTGATTTTTCCTGTCTGAATTTGTCGCACAGAAAGTTGCAGGCCAAATATGTGTGACATTTCTGCGACTTTAGCTTCTAGAGCATTTTTACAACATTATACATAGGTGCTTAATACATAAAAAGCGACTGTTCAGCGACAGACAAGTCGCATCGGCTGAAAGTAGGCCAGAATGTCAGTCCATGTTGGAGCAGGTTTAGATACAGTCTAAAGCATAGATCTCAAAGTCTGTGCACAGAATTTAGCAAGGGCCTCGCACCTTCTGATGCATCAGGTAGGTGCACAATAGCATAGCCTAACCCTCTGTACTTTGGTCTATATTGATGCGGGACATAGACAGCCAGCTGATGACCAATCCATTAGTGCAATGGATGGCTGGAAGCATTTGTCTTTGCCTTTGCAATACCACAGAAGCAATGCATGGTCAATGTACAGCAATGACACACCTGTGTGAACAGCCAGGAGACCCCCCCCATGTTATGTTACATAGTTACATAGTTAGTACGGTCGAAAAAAGACATATGTCCATCACGTTCAACCAGGGAATTAAGGGGTAGGGGTGTGGCGCGATATTGGGGAAGGGATGAGATTTTATATTTCTTCATAAGCATTAATCTTATTTTGTCAATTAGGAACATTCAGCACCCACCCGCTATCAAGGCAGCTGCCTATCATGTCATGCCCTACCTGCACAGGTGTGCTGGCTACTCAAATGATCCAATTAAGGAGGCCATTTAGTCAGCAGCAGCAGAAGTCCTGTGCCTGGACGCTCCAACAGGGGCCAGACACAAGCAGAAGCAGAAGCAGCAGAAGCAGCAGCAGCACCACCTTTTGTTTTTTGGCTGCAGCAGCAGCAAGGCCCACAGGGCTGGCTAGCTGGCTAGCCAGCAAGCAGGTAGCAATGAAAGTAGGAATCTTTCTTTTTAACCCTGTAAGGGGGTGGTGCACTGTACCCGAAGATACTGCCATATCGGGTCAATGCATAGGGCGACGGAAGCAAGCTTCGAAATCGGCCCCCGTTCTCAAAAATCCATTTAATATATGGTCCCCAGATAGGGGACGTATCAGATATTAAACTGATAAGAACAGATACTACACTTGATCTTAGCCAAAAGGCCGAGAAGCGATAACCGTGAAAGGGGCGGGCCCAACAAGGTCCCCTTCATGGGCACTATCACTGCTTGCTGTCAGGGAGGCTGCCAGACAATTTTCCATGCACACTCTGGGCTGGGGGGCAGTCAACCACCAGTACACACAGCAGAACCTAAACCCATACCATTATTGCTAAGCAGCAAGACAGGGGCCCATTGCACTCCCACGGGGCCTTTTTAAATGCAATCCATAACCCGGATTTGCCAGGAACCCTTCTTACTCCTCCTACTTGCATGTGACACTGGGCTTAGGATCTGCATAGGAAACACACACACAAGCACACACCTACCTTTGTTGCCTGCAGATGCCTCCTTGGCTGTCCCCAAACGGTATCAAACCAACACCCACGGGAAGCTGTAAGCATAGAGGACATGCCTGCACCCCATTGGACTTACCTGTGTGGGTTAAATCCGGGTTATTTGACAACCTATGGCGGTGATGGTTCTGCTCAGGCAGAGCAGTGCTGATGCTCCTCATAAAGCTGTCGCTGCTGTGAAGGTTCTAGGTGACATCACAAATCCCTTTGGTTACATACACAACAAAGCTGGGTTGTTGTTGTTTACACTCTGCAAGGCCTGTGGAAGTGAGTGACATCATAGCACTGTAGTTCTGAGGGTTCAAGATGGATGCAACAATCTCCTGTTGCTTCTATGAAGGCCATAATAGACGACATCACCAAACAGCTCCATAGTCACATACACAGCAAAGGAGAGATGTTGTTTACACCTAGTGATGTCAGTGGTATTGAGTGACATCACAGCACAGTGCTAAGGCTCCTGGGCCTGGACACAGCAGCGGCTGCAATATCTCAACGGAGAATACGTTTATATCTATGTGTGTGTGTGCGCATATATATATATATATATATATATATATATATATATATATATATTTCTCCGCCGAAATCACTTTTAAACCCATTTCCACCTTTTTTTCCCTTCTCTTCCTCTTACTTTTTTTTCACGTTTTTTTACGTTTTTCTCCTTTTCGCCTCTTTTCTGGGCGTATTATTCTTCTTTTTCTTCTTTTTTTTCGTCTAATGCATACCCCATCAGTGCAGCAATGCTTATTCAATACCGCCAGCAGATGGAGACACTGGGGGATAATTTTCTAAGGATTTATACTGATTTTTCCTGTCTGAATTTGTCGCACAGAAAGTTGCAGGCCAAATATGTGTGACATTTCTGCGACTTTAGCTTCTAGAGCATTTTTACAACATTATACATAGGTGCTTAATACATAAAAAGCGACTGTTCAGCGACAGACAAGTCGCATCGGCTGAAAGTAGGCCAGAATGTCAGTCCATGTTGGAGCAGGTTTAGATACAGTCTAAAGCATAGATCTCAAAGTCTGTGCACAGAATTTAGCAAGGGCCTCGCACCTTCTGATGCATCAGGTAGGTGCACAATAGCATAGCCTAACCCTCTGTACTTTGGTCTATATTGATGCGGGACATAGACAGCCAGCTGATGACCAATCCATTAGTGCAATGGATGGCTGGAAGCATTTGTCTTTGCCTTTGCAATACCACAGAAGCAATGCATGGTCAATGTACAGCAATGACACACCTGTGTGAACAGCCAGGAGACCCCCCCCCCCCCCCCCCCATGTTATGTTACATAGTTACATAGTTAGTACGGTCGAAAAAAGACATATGTCCATCACGTTCAACCAGGGAATTAAGGGGTAGGGGTGTGGCGCGATATTGGGGAAGGGATGAGATTTTATATTTCTTCATAAGCATTAATCTTATTTTGTCAATTAGGAACATTCAGCACCCACCCGCTATCAAGGCAGCTGCCTATCATGTCATGCCCTACCTGCACAGGTGTGCTGGCTACTCAAATGATCCAATTAAGGAGGCCATTTAGTCAGCAGCAGCAGAAGTCCTGTGCCTGGACGCTCCAACAGGGGCCAGACACAAGCAGAAGCAGAAGCAGCAGAAGCAGCAGCAGCACCACCTTTTGTTTTTTGGCTGCAGCAGCAGCAAGGCCCACAGGGCTGGCTAGCTGGCTAGCCAGCAAGCAGGTAGCAATGAAAGTAGGAATCTTTCTTTTTAACCCTGTAAGGGGGTGGTGCACTGTACCCGAAGATACTGCCATATCGGGTCAATGCATAGGGCGACGGAAGCAAGCTTCGAAATCGGCCCCCGTTCTCAAAAATCCATTTAATATATGGTCCCCAGATAGGGGACGTATCAGATATTAAACTGATAAGAACAGATACTACACTTGATCTTAGCCAAAAGGCCGAGAAGCGATAACCGTGAAAGGGGCGGGCCCAACAAGGTCCCCTTCATGGGCACTATCACTGCTTGCTGTCAGGGAGGCTGCCAGACAATTTTCCATGCACACTCTGGGCTGGGGGGCAGTCAACCACCAGTACACACAGCAGAACCTAAACCCATACCATTATTGCTAAGCAGCAAGACAGGGGCCCATTGCACTCCCACGGGGCCTTTTTAAATGCAATCCATAACCCGGATTTGCCAGGAACCCTTCTTACTCCTCCTACTTGCATGTGACACTGGGCTTAGGATCTGCATAGGAAACACACACACAAGCACACACCTACCTTTGTTGCCTGCAGATGCCTCCTTGGCTGTCCCCAAACGGTATCAAACCAACACCCACGGGAAGCTGTAAGCATAGAGGACATGCCTGCACCCCATTGGACTTACCTGTGTGGGTTAAATCCGGGTTATTTGACAACCTATGGCGGTGATGGTTCTGCTCAGGCAGAGCAGTGCTGATGCTCCTCATAAAGCTGTCGCTGCTGTGAAGGTTCTAGGTGACATCACAAATCCCTTTGGTTACATACACAACAAAGCTGGGTTGTTGTTGTTTACACTCTGCAAGGCCTGTGGAAGTGAGTGACATCATAGCACTGTAGTTCTGAGGGTTCAAGATGGATGCAACAATCTCCTGTTGCTTCTATGAAGGCCGTAATAGACGACATCACCAAACAGCTCCATAGTCACATACACAGCAAAGGAGAGATGTTGTTTACACCTAGTGATGTCAGTGGTATTGAGTGACATCACAGCACAGTGCTAAGGCTCCTGGGCCTGGACACAGCAGCGGCTGCAATATCTCAACGGAGAATACGTTTATATCTATGTGTGTGTGTGCGCATATATATATATATATATATATATATATATATATATATATATTTCTCCGCCGAAATCACTTTTAAACCCATTTCCACCTTTTTTTCCCTTCTCTTCCTCTTACTTTTTTTTCACGTTTTTTTACGTTTTTCTCCTTTTCGCCTCTTTTCTGGGCGTATTATTCTTCTTTTTCTTCTTTTTTTTCGTCTAATGCATACCCCATCAGTGCAGCAATGCTTATTCAATACCGCCAGCAGATGGAGACACTGGGGGATAATTTTCTAAGGATTTATACTGATTTTTCCTGTCTGAATTTGTCGCACAGAAAGTTGCAGGCCAAATATGTGTGACATTTCTGCGACTTTAGCTTCTAGAGCATTTTTACAACATTATACATAGGTGCTGAATACATAAAAAGCGACTGTTCAGCGACAGACAAGTCGCATCGGCTGAAAGTAGGCCAGAATGTCAGTCCATGTTGGAGCAGGTTTAGATACAGTCTAAAGCATAGATCTCAAAGTCTGTGCACAGAATTTAGCAAGGGCCTCGCACCTTCTGATGCATCAGGTAGGTGCACAATAGCATAGCCTAACCCTCTGTACTTTGGTCTATATTGATGCGGGACATAGACAGCCAGCTGATGACCAATCCATTAGTGCAATGGATGGCTGGAAGCATTTGTCTTTGCCTTTGCAATACCACAGAAGCAATGCATGGTCAATGTACAGCAATGACACACCTGTGTGAACAGCCAGGAGACCCCCCCCCCCCCCCCCCCCCCCATGTTATGTTACATAGTTACATAGTTAGTACGGTCGAAAAAAGACATATGTCCATCACGTTCAACCAGGGAATTAAGGGGTAGGGGTGTGGCGCGATATTGGGGAAGGGATGAGATTTTATATTTCTTCATAAGCATTAATCTTATTTTGTCAATTAGGAACATTCAGCACCCACCCGCTATCAAGGCAGCTGCCTATCATGTCATGCCCTACCTGCACAGGTGTGCTGGCTACTCAAATGATCCAATTAAGGAGGCCATTTAGTCAGCAGCAGCAGAAGTCCTGTGCCTGGACGCTCCAACAGGGGCCAGACACAAGCAGAAGCAGAAGCAGCAGAAGCAGCAGCAGCACCACCTTTTGTTTTTTGGCTGCAGCAGCAGCAAGGCCCACAGGGCTGGCTAGCTGGCTAGCCAGCAAGCAGGTAGCAATGAAAGTAGGAATCTTTCTTTTTAACCCTGTAAGGGGGTGGTGCACTGTACCCGAAGATACTGCCATATCGGGTCAATGCATAGGGCGACGGAAGCAAGCTTCGAAATCGGCCCCCGTTCTCAAAAATCCATTTAATATATGGTCCCCAGATAGGGGACGTATCAGATATTAAACTGATAAGAACAGATACTACACTTGATCTTAGCCAAAAGGCCGAGAAGCGATAACCGTGAAAGGGGCGGGCCCAACAAGGTCCCCTTCATGGGCACTATCACTGCTTGCTGTCAGGGAGGCTGCCAGACAATTTTCCATGCACACTCTGGGCTGGGGGGCAGTCAACCACCAGTACACACAGCAGAACCTAAACCCATACCATTATTGCTAAGCAGCAAGACAGGGGCCCATTGCACTCCCACGGGGCCTTTTTAAATGCAATCCATAACCCGGATTTGCCAGGAACCCTTCTTACTCCTCCTACTTGCATGTGACACTGGGCTTAGGATCTGCATAGGAAACACACACACAAGCACACACCTACCTTTGTTGCCTGCAGATGCCTCCTTGGCTGTCCCCAAACGGTATCAAACCAACACCCACGGGAAGCTGTAAGCATAGAGGACATGCCTGCACCCCATTGGACTTACCTGTGTGGGTTAAATCCGGGTTATTTGACAACCTATGGCGGTGATGGTTCTGCTCAGGCAGAGCAGTGCTGATGCTCCTCATAAAGCTGTCGCTGCTGTGAAGGTTCTAGGTGACATCACAAATCCCTTTGGTTACATACACAACAAAGCTGGGTTGTTGTTGTTTACACTCTGCAAGGCCTGTGGAAGTGAGTGACATCATAGCACTGTAGTTCTGAGGGTTCAAGATGGATGCAACAATCTCCTGTTGCTTCTATGAAGGCCGTAATAGACGACATCACCAAACAGCTCCATAGTCACATACACAGCAAAGGAGAGATGTTGTTTACACCTAGTGATGTCAGTGGTATTGAGTGACATCACAGCACAGTGCTAAGGCTCCTGGGCCTGGACACAGCAGCGGCATGCAATATCTCAACGGAGAATACGTTTATATCTATGTGTGTGTGTGCGCATATATATATATATATATATATATATATATATATATATATATATATCTCCGCCGAAATCACTTTTAAACCCATTTCCACCTTTTTTTCCCTTCTCTTCCTCTTACTTTTTTTTCACGTTTTTTTACGTTTTTCTCCTTTTCGCCTCTTTTCTGGGCGTATTATTCTTCTTTTTCTTCTTTTTTTTCGTCTAATGCATACCCCATCAGTGCAGCAATGCTTATTCAATACCGCCAGCAGATGGAGACACTGGGGGATAATTTTCTAAGGATTTATACTGATTTTTCCTGTCTGAATTTGTCGCACAGAAAGTTGCAGGCCAAATATGTGTGACATTTCTGCGACTTTAGCTTCTAGAGCATTTTTACAACATTATACATAGGTGCTGAATACATAAAAAGCGACTGTTCAGCGACAGACAAGTCGCATCGGCTGAAAGTAGGCCAGAATGTCAGTCCATGTTGGAGCAGGTTTAGATACAGTCTAAAGCATAGATCTCAAAGTCTGTGCACAGAATTTAGCAAGGGCCTCGCACCTTCTGATGCATCAGGTAGGTGCACAATAGCATAGCCTAACCCTCTGTACTTTGGTCTATATTGATGCGGGACATAGACAGCCAGCTGATGACCAATCCATTAGTGCAATGGATGGCTGGAAGCATTTGTCTTTGCCTTTGCAATACCACAGAAGCAATGCATGGTCAATGTACAGCAATGACACACCTGTGTGAACAGCCAGGAGACCCCCCCCCCCATGTTATGTTACATAGTTACATAGTTAGTACGGTCGAAAAAAGACATATGTCCATCACGTTCAACCAGGGAATTAAGGGGTAGGGGTGTGGCGCGATATTGGGGAAGGGATGAGATTTTATATTTCTTCATAAGCATTAATCTTATTTTGTCAATTAGGAACATTCAGCACCCACCCGCTATCAAGGCAGCTGCCTATCATGTCATGCCCTACCTGCACAGGTGTGCTGGCTACTCAAATGATCCAATTAAGGAGGCCATTTAGTCAGCAGCAGCAGAAGTCCTGTGCCTGGACGCTCCAACAGGGGCCAGACACAAGCAGAAGCAGAAGCAGCAGAAGCAGCAGCAGCACCACCTTTTGTTTTTTGGCTGCAGCAGCAGCAAGGCCCACAGGGCTGGCTAGCTGGCTAGCCAGCAAGCAGGTAGCAATGAAAGTAGGAATCTTTCTTTTTAACCCTGTAAGGGGGTGGTGCACTGTACCCGAAGATACTGCCATATCGGGTCAATGCATAGGGCGACGGAAGCAAGCTTCGAAATCGGCCCCCGTTCTCAAAAATCCATTTAATATATGGTCCCCAGATAGGGGACGTATCAGATATTAAACTGATAAGAACAGATACTACACTTGATCTTAGCCAAAAGGCCGAGAAGCGATAACCGTGAAAGGGGCGGGCCCAACAAGGTCCCCTTCATGGGCACTATCACTGCTTGCTGTCAGGGAGGCTGCCAGACAATTTTCCATGCACACTCTGGGCTGGGGGGCAGTCAACCACCAGTACACACAGCAGAACCTAAACCCATACCATTATTGCTAAGCAGCAAGACAGGGGCCCATTGCACTCCCACGGGGCCTTTTTAAATGCAATCCATAACCCGGATTTGCCAGGAACCCTTCTTACTCCTCCTACTTGCATGTGACACTGGGCTTAGGATCTGCATAGGAAACACACACACAAGCACACACCTACCTTTGTTGCCTGCAGATGCCTCCTTGGCTGTCCCCAAACGGTATCAAACCAACACCCACGGGAAGCTGTAAGCATAGAGGACATGCCTGCACCCCATTGGACTTACCTGTGTGGGTTAAATCCGGGTTATTTGACAACCTATGGCGGTGATGGTTCTGCTCAGGCAGAGCAGTGCTGATGCTCCTCATAAAGCTGTCGCTGCTGTGAAGGTTCTAGGTGACATCACAAATCCCTTTGGTTACATACACAACAAAGCTGGGTTGTTGTTGTTTACACTCTGCAAGGCCTGTGGAAGTGAGTGACATCATAGCACTGTAGTTCTGAGGGTTCAAGATGGATGCAACAATCTCCTGTTGCTTCTATGAAGGCCGTAATAGACGACATCACCAAACAGCTCCATAGTCACATACACAGCAAAGGAGAGATGTTGTTTACACCTAGTGATGTCAGTGGTATTGAGTGACATCACAGCACAGTGCTAAGGCTCCTGGGCCTGACACAGCAGCGGCTGCAATATCTCAACGGAGAATACGTTTATATCTATGTGTGTGTGTGCGCATATATATATATATATATATATATATATATATATATATATATATTTCTCCGCCGAAATCACTTTTAAACCCATTTCCACCTTTTTTTCCCTTCTCTTCCTCTTACTTTTTTTTCACGTTTTTTTACGTTTTTCTCCTTTTCGCCTCTTTTCTGGGCGTATTATTCTTCTTTTTCTTCTTTTTTTTCGTCTAATGCATACCCCATCAGTGCAGCAATGCTTATTCAATACCGCCAGCAGATGGAGACACTGGGGGATAATTTTCTAAGGATTTATACTGATTTTTCCTGTCTGAATTTGTCGCACAGAAAGTTGCAGGCCAAATATGTGTGACATTTCTGCGACTTTAGCTTCTAGAGCATTTTTACAACATTATACATAGGTGCTGAATACATAAAAAGCGACTGTTCAGCGACAGACAAGTCGCATCGGCTGAAAGTAGGCCAGAATGTCAGTCCATGTTGGAGCAGGTTTAGATACAGTCTAAAGCATAGATCTCAAAGTCTGTGCACAGAATTTAGCAAGGGCCTCGCACCTTCTGATGCATCAGGTAGGTGCACAATAGCATAGCCTAACCCTCTGTACTTTGGTCTATATTGATGCGGGACATAGACAGCCAGCTGATGACCAATCCATTAGTGCAATGGATGGCTGGAAGCATTTGTCTTTGCCTTTGCAATACCACAGAAGCAATGCATGGTCAATGTACAGCAATGACACACCTGTGTGAACAGCCAGGAGACCCCCCCCCATGTTATGTTACATAGTTACATAGTTAGTACGGTCGAAAAAAGACATATGTCCATCACGT
The DNA here is from genome assembly GCF_029499605.1 of Hyla sarda. Classification (NCBI taxonomy): domain Eukaryota; kingdom Metazoa; phylum Chordata; class Amphibia; order Anura; family Hylidae; genus Hyla; species Hyla sarda. Next base: position 58,988 of record NW_026608465.1, read on the forward strand.
TCAACCAGGGAATTAAGGGGTAGGGGTGTGGCGCGATATTGGGGAAGGGATGAGATTTTATATTTCTTCATAAGCATTAATCTTATTTTGTCAATTAGGAACATTCAGCACCCACCCGCTATCAAGGCAGCTGCCTATCATGTCATGCCCTACCTGCACAGGTGTGCTGGCTACTCAAATGATCCAATTAAGGAGGCCATTTAGTCAGCAGCAGCAGAAGTCCTGTGCCTGGACGCTCCAACAGGGGCCAGACACAAGCAGAAGCAGAAGCAGCAGAAGCAGCAGCAGCACCACCTTTTGTTTTTTGGCTGCAGCAGCAGCAAGGCCCACAGGGCTGGCTAGCTGGCTAGCCAGCAAGCAGGTAGCAATGAAAGTAGGAATCTTTCTTTTTAACCCTGTAAGGGGGTGGTGCACTGTACCCGAAGATACTGCCATATCGGGTCAATGCATAGGGCGACGGAAGCAAGCTTCGAAATCGGCCCCCGTTCTCAAAAATCCATTTAATATATGGTCCCCAGATAGGGGACGTATCAGATATTAAACTGATAAGAACAGATACTACACTTGATCTTAGCCAAAAGGCCGAGAAGCGATAACCGTGAAAGGGGCGGGCCCAACAAGGTCCCCTTCATGGGCACTATCACTGCTTGCTGTCAGGGAGGCTGCCAGACAATTTTCCATGCACACTCTGGGCTGGGGGGCAGTCAACCACCAGTACACACAGCAGAACCTAAACCCATACCATTATTGCTAAGCAGCAAGACAGGGGCCCATTGCACTCCCACGGGGCCTTTTTAAATGCAATCCATAACCCGGATTTGCCAGGAACCCTTCTTACTCCTCCTACTTGCATGTGACACTGGGCTTAGGATCTGCATAGGAAACACACACACAAGCACACACCTACCTTTGTTGCCTGCAGATGCCTCCTTGGCTGTCCCCAAACGGTATCAAACCAACACCCACGGGAAGCTGTAAGCATAGAGGACATGCCTGCACCCCATTGGACTTACCTGTGTGGGTTAAATCCGGGTTATTTGACAACCTATGGCGGTGATGGTTCTGCTCAGGCAGAGCAGTGCTGATGCTCCTCATAAAGCTGTCGCTGCTGTGAAGGTTCTAGGTGACATCACAAATCCCTTTGGTTACATACACAACAAAGCTGGGTTGTTGTTGTTTACACTCTGCAAGGCCTGTGGAAGTGAGTGACATCATAGCACTGTAGTTCTGAGGGTTCAAGATGGATGCAACAATCTCCTGTTGCTTCTATGAAGGCCGTAATAGACGACATCACCAAACAGCTCCATAGTCACATACACAGCAAAGGAGAGATGTTGTTTACACCTAGTGATGTCAGTGGTATTGAGTGACATCACAGCACAGTGCTAAGGCTCCTGGGCCTGGACACAGCAGCGGCTGCAATATCTCAACGGAGAATACGTTTATATCTATGTGTGTGTGTGCGCATATATATATATATATATATATATATATATATATATATATATTTCTCCGCCGAAATCACTTTTAAACCCATTTCCACCTTTTTTTCCCTTCTCTTCCTCTTACTTTTTTTTCACGTTTTTTTACGTTTTTCTCCTTTTCGCCTCTTTTCTGGGCGTATTATTCTTCTTTTTCTTCTTTTTTTTCGTCTAATGCATACCCCATCAGTGCAGCAATGCTTATTCAATACCGCCAGCAGATGGAGACACTGGGGGATAATTTTCTAAGGATTTATACTGATTTTTCCTGTCTGAATTTGTCGCACAGAAAGTTGCAGGCCAAATATGTGTGACATTTCTGCGACTTTAGCTTCTAGAGCATTTTTACAACATTATACATAGGTGCTGAATACATAAAAAGCGACTGTTCAGCGACAGACAAGTCGCATCGGCTGAAAGTAGGCCAGAATGTCAGTCCATGTTGGAGCAGGTTTAGATACAGTCTAAAGCATAGATCTCAAAGTCTGTGCACAGAATTTAGCAAGGGCCTCGCACCTTCTGATGCATCAGGTAGGTGCACAATAGCATAGCCTAACCCTCTGTACTTTGGTCTATATTGATGCGGGACATAGACAGCCAGCTGATGACCAATCCATTAGTGCAATGGATGGCTGGAAGCATTTGTCTTTGCCTTTGCAATACCACAGAAGCAATGCATGGTCAATGTACAGCAATGACACACCTGTGTGAACAGCCAGGAGACCCCCCCCCCCCCCCATGTTATGTTACATAGTTACATAGTTAGTACGGTCGAAAAAAGACATATGTCCATCACGTTCAACCAGGGAATTAAGGGGTAGGGGTGTGGCGCGATATTGGGGAAGGGATGAGATTTTATATTTCTTCATAAGCATTAATCTTATTTTGTCAATTAGGAACATTCAGCACCCACCCGCTATCAAGGCAGCTGCCTATCATGTCATGCCCTACCTGCACAGGTGTGCTGGCTACTCAAATGATCCAATTAAGGAGGCCATTTAGTCAGCAGCAGCAGAAGTCCTGTGCCTGGACGCTCCAACAGGGGCCAGACACAAGCAGAAGCAGAAGCAGCAGAAGCAGCAGCAGCACCACCTTTTGTTTTTTGGCTGCAGCAGCAGCAAGGCCCACAGGGCTGGCTAGCTGGCTAGCCAGCAAGCAGGTAGCAATGAAAGTAGGAATCTTTCTTTTTAACCCTGTAAGGGGGTGGTGCACTGTACCCGAAGATACTGCCATATCGGGTCAATGCATAGGGCGACGGAAGCAAGCTTCGAAATCGGCCCCCGTTCTCAAAAATCCATTTAATATATGGTCCCCAGATAGGGGACGTATCAGATATTAAACTGATAAGAACAGATTTTTTTTTTTTTTTTTTTTTTTTTTTTTTTATCTAAAGCCGAGGAACGTGCTTTCGATTCACCCAAAGTGCAAGAAAAAGTGCAAACGTGTTACACTAAAAAAAACGTGCACAAAGGATGCGGTCTATCGCAAGCCCTTCTCCGATAGGAGAGAGGCCCCCCAACAAACCTTACCCTTCACCTCCGGACCAAAAGGTACCTGCGAGGTTCCAGGTTCGATGTCCCTTTTCGCCGAAGCTACTAGGGGACCACAAATGCTCCCGGCATCCCCCTTGGCGTTGGCCAAGGTATCTGCCCGCAGAGCCGATTACAGTAGGTACCCTGCCAAAGCAGGAGTACCCGGGGTGTTTGCAGGGAGGTGCGGAACCTAATGGCCACACACACCTCCCCTAGACCGCCAGGAGGGACACCCAGAAGGGCTACCGCATCCTGACAAATCCTGTGAACACACAACACGCAAAAAGTGACACAGTGAGACAAAAAAGAAATAAATAAGTGAATGTGTGCAGATATACTGCCCGGACATCCGGCCGGATCTATAAAAATTTCTCTGATCCTAGCCAGAAGGCCGGGAATCAAGAGGTGAGTGCCACAAGGTGAAGAGATTATGGTGCCCGTGCTTCAACTCAGTGAGCCTATTCTCCCAGTGAGTTTCGGCACCTCGGGGTCACCACTCCCCGAGGCACAAAAGTACCTCGGCTCTAGACCCTCTCAGCCTCATGGCGAGACCCGGAGGGAACAGGTCACATCGGGGCAGCCGTCGAGCTGATTCCTCAGAACCAGCCCCGGAAAGCCCTGGTACACCTGCATCCTCCATGCAGCACCCATCCCCACCAGCATGAAAACTGATAAGAACAGATACTACACTTGATCTTAGCCAAAAGGCCGAGAAGCGATAACCGTGAAAGGGGCGGGCCCAACAAGGTCCCCTTCATGGGCACTATCACTGCTTGCTGTCAGGGAGGCTGCCAGACAATTTTCCATGCACACTCTGGGCTGGGGGGCAGTCAACCACCAGTACACACAGCAGAACCTAAACCCATACCATTATTGCTAAGCAGCAAGACAGGGGCCCATTGCACTCCCACGGGGCCTTTTTAAATGCAATCCATAACCCGGATTTGCCAGGAACCCTTCTTACTCCTCCTACTTGCATGTGACACTGGGCTTAGGATCTGCATAGGAAACACACACACAAGCACACACCTACCTTTGTTGCCTGCAGATGCCTCCTTGGCTGTCCCCAAACGGTATCAAACCAACACCCACGGGAAGCTGTAAGCATAGAGGACATGCCTGCACCCCATTGGACTTACCTGTGTGGGTTAAATCCGGGTTATTTGACAACCTATGGCGGTGATGGTTCTGCTCAGGCAGAGCAGTGCTGATGCTCCTCATAAAGCTGTCGCTGCTGTGAAGGTTCTAGGTGACATCACAAATCCCTTTGGTTACATACACAACAAAGCTGGGTTGTTGTTGTTTACACTCTGCAAGGCCTGTGGAAGTGAGTGACATCATAGCACTGTAGTTCTGAGGGTTCAAGATGGATGCAACAATCTCCTGTTGCTTCTATGAAGGCCGTAATAGACGACATCACCAAACAGCTCCATAGTCACATACACAGCAAAGGAGAGATGTTGTTTACACCTAGTGATGTCAGTGGTATTGAGTGACATCACAGCACAGTGCTAAGGCTCCTGGGCCTGGACACAGCAGCGGCTGCAATATCTCAACGGAGAATACGTTTATATCTATGTGTGTGTGTGCGCATATATATATATATATATATATATATATATATATATATATATTTCTCCGCCGAAATCACTTTTAAACCCATTTCCACCTTTTTTTCCCTTCTCTTCCTCTTACTTTTTTTTCACGTTTTTTTACGTTTTTCTCCTTTTCGCCTCTTTTCTGGGCGTATTATTCTTCTTTTTCTTCTTTTTTTTCGTCTAATGCATACCCCATCAGTGCAGCAATGCTTATTCAATACCGCCAGCAGATGGAGACACTGGGGGATAATTTTCTAAGGATTTATACTGATTTTTCCTGTCTGAATTTGTCGCACAGAAAGTTGCAGGCCAAATATGTGTGACATTTCTGCGACTTTAGCTTCTAGAGCATTTTTACAACATTATACATAGGTGCTGAATACATAAAAAGCGACTGTTCAGCGACCAAGTCGCATCGGCTGAAAGTAGGCCAGAATGTCAGTCCATGTTGGAGCAGGTTTAGATACAGTCTAAAGCATAGATCTCAAAGTCTGTGCACAGAATTTAGCAAGGGCCTCGCACCTTCTGATGCATCAGGTAGGTGCACAATAGCATAGCCTAACCCTCTGTACTTTGGTCTATATTGATGCGGGACATAGACAGCCAGCTGATGACCAATCCATTAGTGCAATGGATGGCTGGAAGCATTTGTCTTTGCCTTTGCAATACCACAGAAGCAATGCATGGTCAATGTACAGCAATGACACACCTGTGTGAACAGCCAGGAGACCCCCCCCCCATGTTATGTTACATAGTTACATAGTTAGTACGGTCGAAAAAAGACATATGTCCATCACGTTCAACCAGGGAATTAAGGGGTAGGGGTGTGGCGCGATATTGGGGAAGGGATGAGATTTTATATTTCTTCATAAGCATTAATCTTATTTTGTCAATTAGGAACATTCAGCACCCACCCGCTATCAAGGCAGCTGCCTATCATGTCATGCCCTACCTGCACAGGTGTGCTGGCTACTCAAATGATCCAATTAAGGAGGCCATTTAGTCAGCAGCAGCAGAAGTCCTGTGCCTGGACGCTCCAACAGGGGCCAGACACAAGCAGAAGCAGAAGCAGCAGAAGCAGCAGCAGCACCACCTTTTGTTTTTTGGCTGCAGCAGCAGCAAGGCCCACAGGGCTGGCTAGCTGGCTAGCCAGCAAGCAGGTAGCAATGAAAGTAGGAATCTTTCTTTTTAACCCTGTAAGGGGGTGGTGCACTGTACCCGAAGATACTGCCATATCAGGTCAATGCATAGGGCGACGGAAGCAAGCTTCGAAATCGGCCCCCGTTCTCAAAAATCCATTTAATATATGGTCCCCAGATAGGGGACGTATCAGATATTAAACTGATAAGAACAGATACTACACTTGATCTTAGCCAAAAGGCCGAGAAGCGATAACCGTGAAAGGGGCGGGCCCAACAAGGTCCCCTTCATGGGCACTATCACTGCTTGCTGTCAGGGAGGCTGCCAGACAATTTTCCATGCACACTCTGGGCTGGGGGGCAGTCAACCACCAGTACACACAGCAGAACCTAAACCCATACCATTATTGCTAAGCAGCAAGACAGGGGCCCATTGCACTCCCACGGGGCCTTTTTAAATGCAATCCATAACCCGGATTTGCCAGGAACCCTTCTTACTCCTCCTACTTGCATGTGACACTGGGCTTAGGATCTGCATAGGAAACACACACACAAGCACACACCTACCTTTGTTGCCTGCAGATGCCTCCTTGGCTGTCCCCAAACGGTATCAAACCAACACCCACGGGAAGCTGTAAGCATAGAGGACATGCCTGCACCCCATTGGACTTACCTGTGTGGGTTAAATCCGGGTTATTTGACAACCTATGGCGGTGATGGTTCTGCTCAGGCAGAGCAGTGCTGATGCTCCTCATAAAGCTGTCGCTGCTGTGAAGGTTCTAGGTGACATAACAAATCCCTTTGGTTACATACACAACAAAGCTGGGTTGTTGTTGTTTACACTCTGCAAGGCCTGTGGAAGTGAGTGACATCATAGCACTGTAGTTCTGAGGGTTCAAGATGGATGCAACAATCTCCTGTTGCTTCTATGAAGGCCGTAATAGACGACATCACCAAACAGCTCCATAGTCACATACACAGCAAAGGAGAGATGTTGTTTACACCTAGTGATGTCAGTGGTATTGAGTGACATCACAGCACAGTGCTAAGGCTCCTGGGCCTGGACACAGCAGCGGCTGCAATATCTCAACGGAGAATACGTTTATATCTATGTGTGTGTGTGCGCATATATATATATATATATATATATATATATATATATATATATATATATATATATCTCCGCCGAAATCACTTTTAAACCCATTTCCACCTTTTTTTCCCTTCTCTTCCTCTTACTTTTTTTTCACGTTTTTTTACGTTTTTCTCCTTTTCGCCTCTTTTCTGGGCGTATTATTCTTCTTTTTCTTCTTTTTTTTCGTCTAATGCATACCCCATCAGTGCAGCAATGCTTATTCAATACCGCCAGCAGATGGAGACACTGGGGGATAATTTTCTAAGGATTTATACTGATTTTTCCTGTCTGAATTTGTCGCACAGAAAAGTTGCAGGCCAAATATGTGTGACATTTCTGCGACTTTAGCTTCTAGAGCATTTTTACAACATTATACATAGGTGCTGAATACATAAAAAGCGACTGTTCAGCGACAGACAAGTCGCATCGGCTGAAAGTAGGCCAGAATGTCAGTCCATGTTGGAGCAGGTTTAGATACAGTCTAAAGCATAGATCTCAAAGTCTGTGCACAGAATTTAGCAAGGGCCTCGCACCTTCTGATGCATCAGGTAGGTGCACAATAGCATAGCCTAACCCTCTGTACTTTGGTCTATATTGATGCGGGACATAGACAGCCAGCTGATGACCAATCCATTAGTGCAATGGATGGCTGGAAGCATTTGTCTTTGCCTTTGCAATACCACAGAAGCAATGCATGGTCAATGTACAGCAATGACACACCTGTGTGAACAGCCAGGAGACCCCCCCCCCCCCCATGTTATGTTACATAGTTACATAGTTAGTACGGTCGAAAAAAGACATATGTCCATCACGTTCAACCAGGGAATTAAGGGGTAGGGGTGTGGCGCGATATTGGGGAAGGGATGAGATTTTATATTTCTTCATAAGCATTAATCTTATTTTGTCAATTAGGAACATTCAGCACCCACCCGCTATCAAGGCAGCTGCCTATCATGTCATGCCCTACCTGCACAGGTGTGCTGGCTACTCAAATGATCCAATTAAGGAGGCCATTTAGTCAGCAGCAGCAGAAGTCCTGTGCCTGGACGCTCCAACAGGGGCCAGACACAAGCAGAAGCAGAAGCAGCAGAAGCAGCAGCAGCACCACCTTTTGTTTTTTGGCTGCAGCAGCAGCAAGGCCTACAGGGCTGGCTAGCTGGCTAGCCAGCAAGCAGGTAGCAATGAAAGTAGGAATCTTTCTTTTTAACCCTGTAAGGGGGTGGTGCACTGTACCCGAAGATACTGCCATATCGGGTCAATGCATAGGGCGACGGAAGCAAGCTTCGAAATCGGCCCCCGTTCTCAAAAATCCATTTAATATATGGTCCCCAGATAGGGGACGTATCAGATATTAAACTGATAAGAACAGATACTACACTTGATCTTAGCCAAAAGGCCGAGAAGCGATAACCGTGAAAGGGGCGGGCCCAACAAGGTCCCCTTCATGGGCACTATCACTGCTTGCTGTCAGGGAGGCTGCCAGACAATTTTCCATGCACACTCTGGGCTGGGGGGCAGTCAACCACCAGTACACACAGCAGAACCTAAACCCATACCATTATTGCTAAGCAGCAAGACAGGGGCCCATTGCACTCCCACGGGGCCTTTTTAAATGCAATCCATAACCCGGATTTGCCAGGAACCCTTCTTACTCCTCCTACTTGCATGTGACACTGGGCTTAGGATCTGCATAGGAAACACACACACAAGCACACACCTACCTTTGTTGCCTGCAGATGCCTCCTTGGCTGTCCCCAAACGGTATCAAACCAACACCCACGGGAAGCTGTAAGCATAGAGGACATGCCTGCACCCCATTGGACTTACCTGTGTGGGTTAAATCCGGGTTATTTGACAACCTA